>NC_140223.1:4096768-4129268 GCF_951802725.1 Rutilus rutilus
GTCTGTTTCGTACATAAAAATATAGAAATCATTTAAAAAAAACGATTTATGACCGGCCAATCGGTGCATCCCTAGTTTTTAATCAAAACTGCACTGAAAAAATGTAGGAAACAATTTTCACTTAGAAATATTTACAAAGAAATGGCAAGCAACACATTGAATTAAACATTACATTTTTAAGTAGAAAGACTGAAATAGTACGTTCTTGTAAAATGTACTCGTATAATCTTCGTTACATTACATTTTGGATCTTCCAGCTCACAAAACTGTCACTACCTCCATTTCAATTTGATTTTAAGTTCCCCTATTGTATGATTTGTACTTATCTAGTTCTGAATGGTTTGTCTGAGAGGTGGAGATGCATTTACGATGTAAATCGTCCGATAAAAATCGATTTATAATATATTTTATGAACAGAATTCTGGCTTTTGAAACTGCTTGAAATTAGTGCTGCCGGATGTGTGTGGTTTCAGCATCGCTATCATGACGTGCTCATGCCTGATAGATGAATGGGAAAGTTTACCCATCATAGAGCTGAGGTTCATCATTTGCACGTGTTTTAGATCCTGTCAGTTTAAACATTCAAGCGATTTTAAGCCATTCTAGCGCAAGAAGATGCGAAAGAGAACTTTATTCGTTACTCACTCGCTGTTTTCTGTGCGCAAACACACCAAATTCTGTTCTCTTTCTCGTCTATTTGCGCTTGAACGGACACATACATGCAAAATGATGTCATAATGTCCGTCTCAGGAAGTGTCCGTAACAGCCTCTTATAGGGCTGTGTATTGGCAAGAATCTGGCGATACGATACGTATCACGATACATGGGTCACGATTCAATATATTGCAATATATTTCGATACTGTGCATAAGGCGATATATTGGGATTTTTTTAAAGTAGGACTATAATTTTAGAAAAAATAATATTTAAAAAAAGACATGATGTGCATAAAAGTCAAAGAAGTTTACTTTATAGGTTAACAATTCAGTTCACAGAAAATCAGACTGCCAGTTTGGTATTGTGGTTCACATGTTCTTAGTGAGCAAATTTTTATATTTCTCAAGTAGGCCATAATAAAAGAAAATACATAGCCCCTGTCACAATACAAAACAACAACGTGAACTGGACGAAAATGAATGAAAGTGAACAAAATGAATGTGTCATATAGGCCTATTGAAATCAAGTTTTTATGTGATAAAAGATTTTAAAAGAACTGGACGCGCAATGAGGCAAATTAACGTCTGCCGCGCTAAACGCCTCATTCGCGCGACAGGACCTCCAGACGCGCGTAAACGCGTCTTTGCATTGAAATCACTCGCGCCAGACACTCTATTCGCGTTTGGTGTGAACGCAGCTTCACGGTGCGCGTCCACTACAGCGGCAAAACTACGCTCGGTGCCGCTGGCAACGCTGTAGGTAACGTCTCCGCTTTGGGGTGTGTCTGTTACGAGTGTGTTTGTTTTTTTCAACACACGGACAGTATAATCATCATGAACGCGATTACATTTAGAAATAGACAAGCTTTGTTTCCAAATGCACCAAGCAAAGATCCTTTCAATTTTATAAACCCAGCCAATATAATAACAATAAACACATCCAAAATAAAATCTTTAACATATATAAACAACTGCAAAGCGTCTAATTTGTAAACAAAATGATTTACACACTAAATCCATCATAAACTGCCGACCGCGTTTTTCTGCCCAACCTTTTGACGCTCTCAGTCGCTCTCAACGCTTTCTCCGGTCCGCTGTCAATCCCAAAATGCACTGCTGAGCGTGAAGCTCGACTTCCATGGAATGAATTGAAAACGCTTGCTCCGCTCGCTCCGTGCCAGTGGACACGCACCGTTCGGCGAGCCTTTTAAACAACATAAACGTGAACCACCGTCGTACCATGAATATTTTTGGACGTAAAAAAAAAAAAAAAATCGATACAGTATTGCAAAATAAAATATCGCGATACTCATGTGTATCGATTTTTTCTTACACCCCTAGCCTCTTATGACTTGCGTGAACGTAAACAGTTGAGAAAGACACAGATGTGTATCAGTATGTTGGATCTTAAAGTGACAGCAGCCTAATATTCCTGCAGCTGTCTGTCATTAAAGTTAAACAAACAACAACATATTATATTCAGTTTATACAGTGAAGACTATGCAGTGTTAATTCACATTTAATTATTTAATTTCTGTACTGTTAGACTTGCCTGAAAAACATAAAGCACTGTTTATTTCATTGATGTCTTTGTTCTATTGTATTTATCTGTGCTTGTAATGTGTTTATTAGTGTCTATGCAGATTCACTCCTCTACAAAATCTAAATTCTAGAATGATTTATTCTTTCGTCTGGTGAAACTGTTTTCATATCGCACAATATATATCGCAAATGTCTGGTTTTCTGATTTCGCGCAGCCCTAGTTGAAATCAGAATGGGTGGGCTCTATTGTTGTTCTTCCACAGGTGCATTATGGGATCTCGCCAGTGTCTCTGAGCCTGATCACAGATTCCAGCAATGCATTTGGAAGCTGCCCCAGTTTTTAATCAATAACTACACACACACAACACACACACACACACACTATATCCAATTACTGGTGCCATTACAGTCAGAGCTGCTGATTTACAGATCCCACACACTTTCTGACTGAACCCACTCAGATCATTAAAGATAATTATGTCATGTCAGTACTATAGCTTGTTGTGGTTTTTACTATTATAGAAGCATAAACGTATGCTGTTATGTTGGCATTGGTGTCAGACACCGTCCAGGAGGGATTTGAATGTCGTTCTGCACGTCATGAATAAACCAGAGTGTGCTAAAGATCATAAATCACACACAGTGTCCTCAGAAAGAGTCGTGAGATGAACTGCATCATCACCGAGACAAAATCCCATGTTCATTAGCCATTGAAACCGTGTGACGGTTGTGTCTGGGTTAATTTTGTGTACAATATGTGTACGTTTTGTAGTGTACTTGTTTAGGTGTGGACTAGAGACACGTGTTCAGTAATGTTCAGGCAGAAATAATTCATGAATCTGGTTATTTATAGCAACCTGACCTTGATTTTCTTTCTTTTTTTTTCTGCAGTGATAGTTTAAACGCTGTGAGAGCGATAGACGCCGTGGGGTGTTTGCTTAATAGTTCTGTCATGTCACACGTCGTATCAGCACACACACACACACACACTGCAGATGCTCTCAAACACACCTGCATTATCCAGTCACCTTTCCCATATTGAAGAAGTGTTGCCATAGTTACAGTACTTCCCAACACTTTGCCTTTACAATGGCAACTGTTCTCTCCTTAAAGTGAATGTGTCAGTGCAGGGCTGCCATTGTGTGACCGTTGTTATCCCAGCATCGCATGCCGTGTGAACGTTTTATGTTCGGACATTAATCTGCAGGATTGTAGCACAGAGATGTGTGTTGAATGCATAACTTTTTGAGGTTTGTTTGGGAATAAGTATTGCGTTTTTACCAAGCGGCAACCTTCCTCTCTCTCTCTCTCTTGAAACCAACACGGAAGTGACTTAAAGGAGTAGTTCACTTTCAAATGAAAATTAGCCCATGATTTACTCACCATCAAGTCATCCTAGATGTATATGACATTTCGGAGTTATATTAAAAAAAATATCCTGGCTTTTTCAAGCTTTATAATGACAATTGGATTGCAACCAACAGATTCAAGCTCAAAAACGTGCATAAACGAACTTCACGCAGCTCCGGGGGGGTTAATAAAGGCTTTCTGAAGCAAAACGATGAGTTTGTGTAAGAAGAATATTCATATTTAAACGGGTTGTATAATGCCCTTTTCACAAGATGTAAAATAAATCTCTGATGTCCCCAGAGTGTGTATGTGACGTTTTAGCTCAAAATACCCCACAAATATTTTTATAAAGCATGTTTAAGTTGTTGCTTTTTGAGGGTGAGCAAAAAACACAGTTTTTGTGTCTGTTCCTTTAAATGCAAATGAGCTGCTGCTCCCGGCACAGGGGGAGGAGCTTCAAGAGCTTGTGTCCTTTTACCTCACACACATATGCACTGACTGAACATTTCAAAAACTTTTAGTTTTTTATGTTCAAACCGGAGTCAGACAATGATGGAGAGACTCAAGAAGAAGTGACAACATGTAGAAGCAACAGGACATTTCTGAATGGTTAGTTGATGAATTTATGAAGCTGATGTGTAGTTATCTTCTAGTCATTGATTAGCATATTCTGTCTGGATAATCTATAAATCATGTTCCGGGGGCGGGGTTTATGTAAATTCTAGGGTTGGTGATGTCACTAACCCGGGAGGAATGTGGTGTAGTCTCTACCAGCCGTTTGTTGTAGTCCTTAAAAAGCGATTTCTTTAAAAGCAAATATCTCCCTTTGCTCTGAACTTTGAGCGTCGTAACTTTGCAGATGTTGTTTATGCTCAAACAGCAACATTACACACTAACTAAACTAACTAAAGTTAGAAAAGTGAAATCATAATCAACCGCCCCTTTAAAACTTTATAAAGTAAAATAACTAGTTTCCGGCCAAACGAACATACGGATTCCACTTAAGTCTAAAGCGCAACTTATGCGAGTAATGCATCATACTGCTGATATTGACGCTACGCCATGACGCACCATGCTACTTCTGACGTCATAAGTTGCGGTATCGGTATCAGTCGATAATCACATTCTATCACTCGGTCGGTAGTCACTAAATTTGGTCAATCTTACAAACCGATCACCACTTGATAACGTAAAACTGTAAAAAGTTGCCACTGACGTGCATGTAAACAATACACAGATATACATTTACATTTACATTATACAATTACAACAACAATCACAATTTTAACAATATTTCAAGTGTAATCTTTCTTTGTAAAAAGTATACATTTTATCATACGTATTTCAAAGTTAAGGATTCATTAGTTTGAATATTGGAACAAACACTATAATAACATCTTAGTTTATAATTCAATATAACTACTTCATTTTTGACAAAACATCCCATACTATATATTTAACATATGAGCAGAAATTGGCGAACAAAAGCTTATTTGATGTGACAGTAGTCTATTTTACAGTAAAAACTTTATAATCTATCCAGAACTAATCAACGAAATCTTGTCTAAACATTCATATTTCGTCTGTAACATAACGGTTTTATGATATATTAGCATATAAGTGTTAATGCAGTTTAATATGTTGCTTATACAAAGACATTTTATTTCAACATATTTCAGTCGATTTTTACTTATCTCAGTAAAGCAATATAGTTTGGTAAAAGCTAAACTAGTTGATGTGCTCATGTAAAAATAACATGTTTACTAATGTAAGTGCGAGTGTGAATGAACAGCACAGATGCGCGCTGTTGTTTACTACAGCTGTGCCGTTCATTCGTTCACACACAGACACGCGATTCATATTTAAACAGTCTTTTTGCGGTTTACAGACACTACTGCATATCGCGATTAGAATAAAGCACTTAAGAATAAATAACTTACTATTCACAATCCTCAGCTGGATCCGTTGCTCCTCGAAGTGAATCTAAACCAGCACTTCTGAGGTAAATTTCCCAGGATTATTATTGATAGTATTATTCCTCACAGCGTAGCAAAGACGACGTAAAGTACATGAATCTGATCAAACTTGATGTGTTTTATCCAGCTGATGTGGGCGTTGACATGTTTGCATGGATTGCCTCAGGTCATTTGCGTTTGAATAGCGCGCGCTCTCAGTAGGCGTGTTCACATTAGCAGATAATGAGTTTTACAATCCACCAGCCACAGTGGCTGCTATACAAGGCAAAGTCACCCGCCACTTTGAAAAAGTACCCGCCATTGGCTGGTGGCGGGTGTTAATTTCCCACCCTGATAATGGATATAGGGATGATGTGTCGAGACCAATCAGACACTGTTTTACAGCTGGAGCCGCTTGGATAGGATCGATCGTTTTTTCGTGACATCGTGTCCTAACCAGACGCGATACGATAAGATTCCAGCGACAAATAATTTGTCTGTCCACACTAGACACGACGCAACTGCAAGATACATAAAAATCAATCAAAACCCACAGCCAATCAGAACAGCGTGTGGGCAGAGTCAGCCAATCAGAACAGCGTGTGGGCGGAGTCTCGCGGCACCAGAGAGTAATCTCGACGGCACTCGCAAGAAAATGGATAAGTAGCTACATAATCAAATTCACAATTATCACACCATTTAAACATTATTAAAAACACATAGGCTACTGAGTTACTAAAACAATCTTTGTCAAAGAATACACTTGTTTGTTCACAGTTTGAACGTTCTTGTTTCCATTTGTTTAATTTCAAGATCTGAGGTGAATTATCCACTTTTGCTTTTACAGCTACAAAGCTGGAGCACTAAACGATATTCAAAGTCACATTACACGCTTTTAACATTAAATAAAGCACATAAACAGCGCCTGAGATTATCATCGCCACACTTTGTGTTTGTTGTTCCAGCGGCTGGTTAGGACAAACGCTCTGATTAATGTGGAAAATAACCTTTTATTGTGTGTAGTTAGGACACGGTGTGAGGCTTTTACACATGTACGCATTTCTTATGTTCATTAAAACACTCAGATCACTTGTTTGGTAAAAAAAAGCTACCATGGCTTCAAATGCCATAACTTTTGATTACTTTGAATAAACACAAAAAGGTAGAAATAATTAGCCATTACTTCTAAGTATGCCACCTGAAACCATTAAAATGCCTTCTGTGTTTATCAGTGACAGTCAACCGAGAGCTTACACTTATAATTATATATCACTTATATAAAGCTTGAAGGATTGGGATCGGTATCAACAAGAATATCGTAACAAATATTGCAAAAATCCTGATTAGAGCATCCCTAGTTTTAGGCTTAGCCTAGTTGTTTGTTCTATGCTAAGGTATTAGGCCTATACATATACACTACCGTTTAAATGTTTGGAGTTGGTAAGAGTTTTAATGTTTTGATTAAAAATACAGGGCTGGGCGGTACATCGAGTTTGAATGATATAGGATGAGGCAATAGCGTTTATATCGATATATACAGTAGTTTGATAGGAAAATAGCGGAGGACACAAAGTGAGCTTAATCCAATTTGCATATTGCATATCCGATTGGGCAAGAGATTAATCCAATTTGTCCTAAATATGAGTATGCTTTATATAAAGGGCTTCAATATAACTAACGCGAATAGTAATAGTTAACGCGTATAGCCTGGTTTACTGCATCAGATACTTGTGCTGTAATGCGTTTGGCACGTGGTGTTTTCATCACGTCACATGTATAATCGCCATCTGTAAATGTTAGAAAATCATGCAAATATTTCCATTTTCCTCATCAGGATTGGATGAGCCTCCGCGAGTCTCCGCTAAACTTCACAGACTTCAGTGAACGAGCCAAACAGACCGAGCGCAATAATTCTGACTAAAATATACATGTTGTTAAAATATACATGTTGTTGGACATTAAATGTGCCAAGTTCAAAACAACAGCGTTTATTTGAAAACTAAATCTTTTGTAACATTGTAAGTGTCTTTACTGTCACTTTTGGTCAATTTAATGCATCCTTGCTGAATAAACGTATACATTTCTTTCGGAGGGGAAAAGAAAAAAGATAATTGCGACTTTTTATCTCACAATTGCGAGTTTTCATCTCACAATTTTGACGTAATTTTTCAGAATTGCAAGAAATAACTCACAGTTGCATGTTATAAAGTCCGAATAATGAGATATAAACTCACAATTCTGACTTTTTTTCTGGCAATTGCGAGTTTATATCTCGCAATTCTGACATCTTTTCTCAGATTTGTTAGATATAAACTTGCAATTGCATGTTATAAAGTTAGAATTGCAAGAAATAAACTCACAGTTGCATGTTATAGTCCGAATAACGAGATATAAACTCACAATTCTGACTTTTTTTCTGGCAATTGCGAGTTTATATCTCGCAATTCTGACATCTTTTCTCAGAATTGTGAGATATAAACTTGCAATTGCATGTTATAAAGTTAGAATTGCAAGATATAAACTCAAAATTGCATGCTATAAAGACAATAACGAGATATAAACTCACAATTGCATGATATAAAGTCAGAATTGTGAGAAATAAACTTGCAATTGCAGGTTAAAAAGTCCAATTCTAAGGGGAAAAAAAAGACTGAAGACTGAAAAAATACTTTTTCCCTCAGAATTTCTAGTTTATATCTTACAATTCTGACTTTATAACACGCAATTGTGACTTGATATCACGCATTTCTGAGATAAAAAGTCACGATTACCTTTTTTTAATTTTTTTATTCTGTGGTGGGAAACAAGCTTCCTATAGGATCAGGATGTTTTACTGCCACCTAGTGGAGATGATCCAGAGACACTCTTTCTCTTTCTCTTTTTAACCAAAATAAAAAAAAATTAGGACAGCATGATGACGTCATAAAGGATTGTATAAATGAAATGCATGATTCGGGGAGATCAAAGGCACTGCATTATACATGGGTTGCTAATATGGATATAAATAGTACCATGACTTGCTCTAATCAAGGACTTCCATTGCCTGCATTTAAAGTCTCAAATCAGTGTGAGTGAATGTTTATAGGCATTTTGCTGTTGCTGTTGTTGTTTGTTGAAGGTTTTAAAGCTGCATGCGGATGTGAGAGCGGTACTGATGTGAGTGAGTGCAGGCAGATGCTCATAAATGATGCAGGCTCTCAGAATAAACGACTGCGTCACGCAAATACACTGGTACACATGAAACATTCATCGCACTCTCTGTAGTGTTTATTTGTGGAGCTGCCGATGCTGTTGTGTTTAGTGGATGATGATGATGATGATGATGGTGGTGGAGGCTGCGCTTCACACTGCTCACCACTAAGCGGCAGCATTGAGCCGTTGACTTAGTGAGCTGCACTTCTATAGGCATCCCAGAGTGCAAAGTCTAGTTAGGTAGTTTAATAATACTGCCTTTTAATGCAGCATTATCAGTGTCATTTCTAGAATGCAATGCAATGCTGGGATCATAGATGTAAAGTTAAATGTATTTGTGTAGCGCTATTCACAATACACATCGTTTCAAAGCAGCTTTGCAGAAAATCTGGATAGTTAAAGTCGCCCTGTGGTGAAAATCCAGCTTTTAATGTTGTTTATGTGTCTATGTGGTGTTTTTAATATGCTTTAAGACAAACCGTGTGTAAATTCATAAGTCGACTCGACAGCATTGCTGAGTATTTTCCATTTCTTATTTGCATGCTTTGAAATCGCTGGTGTTTCTGACGTCACAAACTACCTTGTAACCAATCAGATCAACGTGTGATCGTCAACCAGTGGATCTCTGAGCTGAGTGAGTGAGTGGAGGCGGGGCTCATTTGCATATTCATAGAACCGCGCATACTAAATGAGGGTGTCAAGTTACATTCAAGATAATTTAAAGCAAAAAATTAAGGAAAGATGAGTTTTAAGGGATAGAATTATTGACTACAGGGGGACTTTAATATAGTTAATAATATAGCAAATTTGCTTAGAAGAAAAGATTCTACATAGAATCTTTAAGGTGCTTCATAGAAGCTTTCAGGGGTCCCATCATTTTATGGATTTACTTTTAATTAATATTTATTTCATTTTTTATAAATATTTTTATTTAATATTTATCAATTTTATGACTGAAGCAGCTCGTAAATGTACTTTAGCACTAGATTTTTTTTTATGATAGTATTATGCAATCATGTAAGACATTTCCTTTTTAGCATAAAGGGTTCTTTAGAATTGAGTCAAGAACCCTTAAGTTCCATATAGAACCCTATTGAACCTTCTTTCTAAGAGTGTATATTGATTTACGTGAGTGTATGTGGATAAAGTTGGACATAGTTGTATATCCAACTTTGTACAGCTGGTCTATAATAGTTACATTTTGTGTTGAAACACTCAAGCTGCAGAGATTTGCTGGTAAAGTAGGATGTCCTATATATATATATATATATATACAACATTTAATATATAACTGGGCGATAATGTTAAAATTTTCGACTTGTAAGTAATGCCGGGTTCAGACTACACGATATCAGGTACGTGGTGATTCGTAAATGACAACTGCCATCGGGACGCATCAGACAAAAATATTGTGTAGTCTGAACCCAGCTTAATTCATGCAATATCTGAAAGCGTTTATGCTAATATAGTGCGCCACGGACAGCATGTTTAAAATGCTGTATTTATATAAGTGTGTCCATGTGAAGGGGTCAAGACATTGATCACAATGACAACGGAAACTTCAAAAGAGTTGATGACCTGTGTGTGTGTGTGTGTGTGTGTTGGTGTTGAGTTTTCAGATCAATTTCCAAACTGCTCCATCAGGGGTCATAATAACGACAGATTGCGATTGGTTCCTTCCTTCATCGACTGACCAATCAGAGCACGGCTCCCACCAACCCAAAGACACTGAATACAGATTATAGAGTTTCAGTTTCCGTCTCTTTTCTTATTTTCCCAAATCTGATCTCTGATTTGAAACGTACACTCATTTTGGGATGGGTATAGGATACACTCTTCAGAACACACACACACACCTGCAGTGCTGAGATGGGGTTATACTACTCCTGGGTCATTGGGGTCATCTTCAACACTCGTCTTTCAGCTCGGCCTTCCTCTTCCTCCTTATTCTCATCTTGTTCTTTACAGGTCACTGCGCTTTGGTGACTCAACAGAAAAAATCTCATATTTAAAGGTGCATTGTGTAATATTTAGGAGGATCTGTTGCAATATCATATACATAACTATGTTTTCAGTGGTGTATAAAGACCTTCCTTATGTTTTTATCACCTTAGAATGAGCATTTCTCTCTACACACACCGCGGGTCTCCTTACACACACGTGTTTCTACAGTGGCCCTGAACGGACACACGCGTTTCGTCACTGTGTTGTTCTTCGTGTAAAGAAGCTAAAGCTGAAGTCAGCGAATAAAACACTGACACAATGATGAACAAGTCACAATAATATTCACAATATCATATCGTTTTACTGAATAATTAAGTAAACCTAATTTCTGAATTTATCTTTGTAAAGAAAGCTCATTGCTGAACTGGCTACTCTCTGCTATCTCAGACGACGACATCACTTCCTGTCGGCCATTGTAACTTCTGTTGGGTGCAATTCGCAAGCTCACCACTAGATGCCGCTAAAAATTACACACTGGACCTTTTAAATGTAGACACGCCTGCCTTGAGATTATTTTTTCCATCATCTGGCGCTAATTTACAGGGGTGGTATAATGCCCTTTTCACAAGATGTAAAATAAGTCTGATGTCCCCAGAGTGTGTGTGTGAAGTTTTAGCTCAATGTTTAGCACAGATATTTTTATATAGCATGTTAAAATTGTCACTTTTTGAGGGTGAGCAAAAACGTGTCATTTTTGTGTCTGTCCCTTTAAATGCAAATGAGCTGCTGCTCCCGGCACAGGGGGCGGAGCTTCAACAGCTTGTGTCCTTTTACCTCACACACACATGCACTGAACATTTCAAAAAATTTTAGTCTTTTATGTTCAAACCGGAGTCAGACAATGATGGAGAGACTCAAGAAGAAGAGACAACATGTAGAAGCAACAGGACATTTCTGAATGGTTAGTTGATGAATTTATGAAGCTTATGTGTAGTTATCTTCTAGTCACTGATTAGCATATTCTGTCTTGATAATCTATAAATCGTGTTCCGGGGGCGGGGTTTATGTAAATTCTAGGGTTGGTGATGTCACTAACCCGGGAGGAATGTGGTGTAGTCTCTACCAGCCGTTTGTTGTAGTCCTTAAAAAGTGATTTCTTTAAAAGCAAATATCTCCCTTTGCTTTGAACTTTGAGCGTCGTAACTTTGCAGATGTTGTTTATGCTCAAACAGCAACATTACACACTAACTAAAGTTAGAAAAGTCAAATCATAGTCAACCGCCCCTTTAAAGGGAAAGCACTAGATTTCGTCTGAGATTTAACTCTTTAAGAGGAACTACTTCTTGAACTGCACTATCCTGTAATGGAGGTCCGACCTTCCTCATGAACTATTCATCTCAAAATGAGTAGTTATCCATATTTAATACTGTACATTATAATGTTGTCTAAAAAAAACACATGCATGACCAAAAATATCAATGAAAAGCACATAAATTTGGCGCACTATTGTTTATTCTCATCACATGAGGTCATGCAGTTAAAGAGTTCAATCTTACTGTAATTTAGTGTTTTCCTTCTTAATATCAGCCATTTTACATTGTGTGTGTGTGTGTGCGTTTGCGAAGCGTGCGCGTGTGTGTGTGTGCACAAGTACTACTGGCCTACTCAGCGGAGACTATAGATAGACATCCTCTCTTTCTCTCTTTTCCCCCGTCTCTCTCTTTCTCTCAGTGATAAAATAATCAGTGTTGTGTGATGAAGGTTGAATGATGTATCTGGGTCACAGTGATTGGCCTCTTTACTGGAGACTTCAGAAGCCATCTCTCAGTCAGCACCCGACAGCTCAGTGTCTTCGATACGCTATCGGCACCTGAGTCAGCATCCACCCGTCGCTACATCTACTCGCGCAAATTAACGGCCGCCGTTCATCGTAAAACGCGATCGCGGGAAGCCAAACCATCCATAAACGTAATAATCGAACCGCGTTTGAAATGCCCTAATTAAACGTTGTCCTAATGATACTGACTCGTTTACAAGGTTCTGCATTGTAATGATTTATTTGCAACATTTGTTTCGTACTCGACATCTTGCGAGCGTCGGTAAACGACTTTTCGCGCTGAATCTGCACTGATTTTTGTCGTTAATTTGAGGGCTGTGAAACGATTAATCGCGATTAATCGCATCCAAAATAAAAGTTTGTGTTTCTGTTTACATAATATATGTGTGTGTACTGTGCATAATTATTTTGTATATATAAATATACACACATGCATATATTTAAGAAATAGTTGCTCATATATACTGTGTGTGTGTGTGTGTGTATATATATATATAGATAGATAGATAGATAGATAGATTTATAATTTGTATTATAAATAAATATAAATATTTTATATATAAATAAATAAAAAATCTTAAATAAATACATGCATGTGTGTGTATTTATATATACAAAATAATTATACACAGTACACACACATATATTATGTAAACACAAACTTTTATTTTGGATGCGATTAGCCCTAAAAAAAATATTTTCATGATTTTATCACAACTTTTTATCTTTTGTCAAATCAACTTAGATAATTAACGTGTTTCAGATAACATAATATTTTGAGTGTATGTTAATTAAACCAATCTCCTTCATTGTATGAACTCAAATTTTTAATTTCAACGAACTCAAAATTTTAAGGCCACCAGGTAACTTACTTTTTTAACGTTAAACCAACAATACATGTTTACAGTAATCTGTCCAGTGAGAAACACCATTTCAGGCTATGTTTATATCAATCTGGATACATTTGAAAACGGCGTGTTTGTTTCAAAACACTCTTTTTGCACTTGAAGCATTTTTCTTGAAAGCTTCTTGTCCACAGATTGATATATATGTAATTTTTGTAATATTTAGACCACTTCTGTTATTGATTCAGGATGTGAAGAGAGTTTCAAACCAGAATAACAAAAATAGTTTTTAATCGAAAAATTGCCTACCCTTACCTTTAAATCATCTTACTGTGCAACCGGTGCAATATGCATCACATGACTACACAGTACTACATTTGCATTTATTCATTTTGCAGACGCTTTTATCCAAAGCAGTTTAAAAAATGAGGAATACAGCAAGCGATTCATCGTAAAGAGGCAAGAAGTGCTCATAATACAAAGCAGCATGAGCTGAATAGGGAGGAATTAAAGGAAAGTGAATAAACAATATGCGTCACATGACTAAACGTGTCATCGTTCACAAACTGCAGGCTTGTCAAATGCATCCACATCTTCTGGAACGAGAACAAATGTAGGCGGGGCTTGATTTGATCCATGGGGGATTGTTTGAATGGTTGTGCTTTGCTATTGGTCGATCTCATTTGAGTGACAGTTTGCCCCGCCCTCACGCCAGTAATGACGTCATCAGAGAAGAGATGTTGCTGCAGAAGGGGAGGGGAAGTTGTTCTGATTCAAGATTACGAGGAACATGAATTTAAACCAAAAATGATGTGCACGGATGAATAATTTATAATAAATGCTGCGGTATTCCATAACTGTCCATTTTGATTTCATGGTGACTTTGACTTTGAGTTTTGTTTCTGGTTGCGGACGGTTGTGCCATTTCTTTTCGGGAAAGCTGTTGCTTTGACCTCCCCCCCCCCCCCCCCCCCCCCCCCTGTTCTCAGTCGAGTCGCTCTCCTTCTCCTTTTCCTTCTTCCTTGTGACCACACACACACACACACACACACTCCCCCTCCCGTGTCTCTCTTTTCCTCAGCATCATTCTGAACTTCATCTATTCGGCTGGAATCACACAAAATGCGTTCTCGCGTTCTCGGTTTCTCGGGGAAAAATGTTGGATTTTGCTTTGATGCGTTTCCCTGCACTGGATCTACCGGACAGAAATGTTGCTAAATCAACATGTTGAGGACAAACGGGATCACGGATGTGTTACTGATGATGACAACTTAACAGCATCGACCCTGATTTCATCCGCGCATTTTACACAGAAGCTCTTCGCATATATCATGAATAACGGACGTTCCCGTTAACTTGTGACTCTCATTTTTTTGCACGCTCTCTGTTGTTATGTGGTCTAATTGTGCGGTTATGTAACTCTTAAGTGCTTTCCGTGGTAAGTAACCGAGTCTATCGGTATCGCTCATGCTCCGGTGCATGCCTGCACGAGAGAAGCGCGCGCGCTCGCTCCCTCGCGCCGGTGATCCGCACCGTGAATCCGCAGCGAATCTGCACGATCGTCCCCGCACCGACCGGACCCGCGTCCCTCCGTGTCCCGTGAGATGGCCGCGGCGCTCGCGAGCTCGCTCATCCGACAGAAACGGCAGGCGCGCGAGGCGAACAGTGAGCGCGCGACGACCGGTAAGCGTCGCTCCAGCCCGGGCAAAGAGCCGTCCGGGAGAACCTCCCTGTGCAACCGGCACCTGTTCGGGCTCTTCGGTAAAGTCCGATTCTGCAGCGGGAAAAAACGACCCGTGCGACGGAAATCAGGTCAGTTCGTTCACACCTCACGCACGCACACACACACACACACACACCTGTGCGCGCGGAGCTCCAGATAAACACCTCGCGTGATGATCACCTGTGCGCGCGGCCAACAGATATATATTTGAGGGTATGATGATGATGTATGTTTATGCTGCACTATATTACTGCAAGTTGGACTGCGTGATTGTTTTATTCATAACTTTGATGATCGCATTAGCATTTATAATGTGTTCTATATACACCTATACCAGTCAAAAGTTATGGATCGGTAAGATTAACCAAGGCTACGTTTATTTGATAAAAAAAGAAAAAAAAGAAAGTAATATTGTGAAATATTATTACAATTTAAAATAGCTGTTTTCTGTGTGAATTTATAGTAAAGTGTAATTTATTCCTGTGATTTTCCAGCATCATTACTCCAGTCTTCAGTGTCACATGACCCTTCAGAAATCAGTATAATATGATGATTTGATGCTCAAGAAACATTTATGATTATTATCAGTGTTGAAAACAGTTATTTACATTCATTTTCAGGATTCATTGATACATATAAAGTTCGAAAGAGCAGCATTTATTTGAAAATAAAATCTTTTGTAACATTATAAATGTCTTTACTGTCACTTTTGATCAATTTAATTTATCCTAGTATTGATTTATTTTATTTCTTTCCCCCCAAAAAAACGTAATAAAAATTCTTACTGACCCCAAACTTTTGAACGTTAGTGTTTAATGTTACAAAAGATTATATTTCAGATTAATGCTGTTCTTTGGAACTTTCTATTCTTCAAAGAATCCTGAAATAAAAATGTAAATAACTGTTTTCAACATTGATAATAATCATAAATGTTTCTTGAGCATCAAATCATCATATTAGACTGATTTCTGAAGGATCATGTGACACTGAAGACTGGAGTAATGATGCTGGAAAATCACAGGAATAAATTACACTTCACTATATATTCACATGGAAAACAGTTATTTTAAACTGTAATAATTTTTCACTATTTTTACTGTATTAAAATAATAAGAATATTTTTTCAGAAACATTTAGAAATCTATATATTCACACAGAAAACAGCTATTTTAAATTGTAATAAAAATGTCACAATATTACTTTTTTTTATTTATTTTTATTAATCAAATAAATGCAGATTAAAAATCTTACCGATCCAAAACTTTTGACTGGTATTGTACAAATGATAAGTAGACTGACAGATTGAAAGTTTCAAGTATAAACTTCATTTCAGTAATGATAATTACATAACGCAATAATGTTTGATGTTATTAATGTACACTATTATAAAGTTTGACCCTGTTACTGTATATTCTGACAGATTACAGGTGTGTGTTTTTGTGTTCAAATTAAACATGCATATTAAAGTTGGCAAATCATATTCTACTCAGTTGGGTTTGTTTATGTCTGACGTCATGTTTCACTCCTCTTTGCTTCTCTCCGTTCGTACTGAGCTCTTCTAAGATGAGAAATATTGTAGAAGTGTGTTTGTAACTCAAATGTCAGAGGTCTTTTTATAGTTTGTGGCCTTTAATACTGATATTGCACTGAAGTCATGCTGAGGAGTGAGACGGTGTCACAGATGTCAGAGAAGTGGAGCCGGTTTACTAACACAATTAGCTATAAAACAATTAACACATTTTAATTGGTTAGCAGCACTTCGGCAGCATGACAGGCTCCTTTTTTAATTCCTTCATTTACAAGCGTACATCGCAGTGATCAGTTCAGCATGCGTTATGAGACATCCATTCCCTTAAAACTTGTGCTTGTTTATGTTTTTAGGTCCTATAAAACATGTGTTGTGTATAGCTCTTCATGAGCTGATCAGAAGAACCTGTAATCAAGTCAGCAACCCTTTACAGCTCCTTGATTTACTGAACCTAAAATGCCTCAAAAAACAATTGAAGATGTTTATTAGATTGTGTGCGTTTCACAAGTGGATAGTGACCAGGCTTTGCAGCTGTGTGTGTGTGTGTGTGTGTGTGTGTGTGTGTGTGTTTCAGATCCTCAGTTGAAAGGTATAGTGACCAGGCTTTGCAGCTGTGTGTGTGTGTGTGTGTGTGTGTGTGTGTGTGTGTGTGTGTGTGTGTGTGTGTGTGTGTGTGTGTGTGTGTGTTTCAGATCCTCAGTTGAAAGGTATAGTGACCAGGCTTTGCAGCTGTGTGTGTGTGTGTGTGTGTGTGTGTGTGTGTGTGTGTGTGTGTGTGTGTGTGTGTGTGTGTGTGTGTGTGTGTGTGTTTCAGAGCCTCAGTTGAAAGGTATAGTGACCAGGCTCTTCAGTTGTGAGTTGTGACGTGCGTGTGTGTGCGTGTGTGTGTGTGTGTGTGTGTGTGTGTGTGTGTGTGTGTGTGTGTGTTTGTGTGTGTGTTTCAGAGCGTCAGTTGAAAGGTATAGTGACCAGGCTTTGCAGCTGTGTGTGTGTGTGTGTGTGTGTGTGTGTGTGTGTGTGTGTGTGTGTGTGTGTGTGTGTTTCAGCGCGTCAGTTGAAAGGTATAGTGACCAGGCTCTTCAGTTGTGAGTTGTGACGTGCGTGTGTGTGCGTGTGTGTGCGTGTGTGTGTGTGTGTGTGTGTGTGTGTGTTTCAGAGCGTCAGTTGAAAGGTATAGTGACTAGGCTCTTCAGTTGTGTGTTGTGACATGCGTGTGCGCGCGTGTGTGCGTGTGTGTGTGTGTGTGTGTGTGTGTGTGTGTGTGTGTTTCAGAGCCTCAGTTGAAAGGTATAGTGACCAGGCTCTTCAGTTGTGAGTTGTGACGTGTGTGTGTGTGTGTGTGTGTGTGCGTGTGTGCGTGTGTGTGTGTGTGTGTGTGTGTGTGTGTGTGTGTGTGTGTTTCAGAGCGTCAGTTGAAAGGTATAGTGACCAGGCTCTTCAGTTGTGAGTTGTGACATGCGTGCGTGTGTGTGTGTGTGTGTGTGTGTGTGTGTTTCAGAGCCTCAGTTGAAGGGGATAGTGACTAATGTGTGTGTTTATGTGTGTGTGTGTGTGTGTGTGTGTTTCAGATCCTCAGTTGAAGGGGATAGTGACCAGGCTCTTCAGTGAGCAGGGCTTCTACTTGCAGATGCAGCCGGACGGAACCGTCGTTGGGAGTAAAGATGAAAACAGCGACTACAGTGAGTCTCTCTCTCTCCCCCTTTCTGTTCCTCTGTGTCACAAACTCATATGCTCTGAAATACAAAAAGAAAATATCTAATCAGCCAATCACGTGGCAGCAACTCAATGCATTTAGACATGTAGACATGGGCTGTGTGCGAGGATAGCTTGACGTGATCGAGTTAGCTCAGGCTTAGGAGCTAATGCTATATGCTACTGGCCTCGCGCTACAGTGACAGCTGACTTGAAGAAGTAAAGCCAACAGTTAAAGTCCATGTTTTTGCCCTTCGAAATACTATGATAGTTAAAAGACATAGCTAAAAGTGAGACTGTGTATCGTGATGCATTATTATTCTGCCAGTTAAAAATGTATTATCATGCAGTAACTTGCAATATTGCTCTGAGCTTGTGCGTGTGACAGTGATTCATGCGCATACATGTCAGTCAGCGCGACATCGCACGCCAAGTTCGTAGAGAGCCTTATTCAGTCCACTCAAATGGGTCGAACCATAGATATTACCTAAGAAGTTCAAGCAAATGCACTAGAAATCCGCGCTCATTCAAAGGTGTGCATCTATTGCATGGAGAAAGCACTGACACCTGCAGGATTTCATCTGACGGTACTTTTTATTTAACAATAAAAAGTTAAATAAACTTTTATATGTGACCCTGGATCACAAAACCAGTCACGAGTCGCACGGGTATATCTGTGGCAATAGCCAACAATACATCGTATGGGTCAAAATGATCGATTTTCTTTTATGCCAAAAATCATGAGGATATTAGAGTAAAGATCATGTTCCATGAAGATATTTAAAAAATTTCCTACTGTAAATATATAAAACATGTATTTGTGTGAGTGAATGCAGCACAATCGTGAACATAAATGAACAACTTTAAAGGAGATTTTCTCAATGTTTAGATTTTTTTGCACCCTCAGATTCCAGATTTACAATAGTTGTATCTCAACCAAATATTGTCCTATCATAACAAACCACACATCAATGGAAAGCTTATTTGTTCAGCTTTCAGATGATGTAGAAATCTCAATTTAAAAAGGGTCACATATAGTCTATCTGTTCCGTGAGAGCAACGGTACCGCAGAACCAGTGTAACCTCTATATCTATAGACGTTAAATCTGAACTCCAAAAAGCAACAACATTGTCAGACATCCATGATATGTGTGCATGTTCAGACATCCATGATATGTGTGCATGTTCAGACATCCATGATATGAGTGCATGTTCACAGAGGAAAACAACTGAAAAACAGCGCTGGTTGTTCTCTCGATACTCGACAATGACGACGGAATCAATTGTATGACATAATCCCCAAAAAAAGGCACAAGCACGGCAGAGATGGCAAGCCGGGATTAGCTGAGGTGACTTGCCGCTAACAGACAGCAGACAAACGGCTAGTAGTAAAGCAGCGGCAATCCACCTGTCACTCAAGTGGCCACGCCCTTAATTATGCAGATCTTTAAGGCTTAATATAACTTAAACGGATGAGTTATAAAAAAATTCACCCCCCTCACAGTCGTCATGAAGGGCAAAACTAGCTATATAGACCAAACCCACTTTTTGCTCCAGGCTGTAAACATGTTTTTTTCTGCTGTAAAGTTGGGCATTTTAACATGGGGGAGATACAGATTTGACTCACTTTTGCATGTAGCCTCAGGCGGCCAGTCGATGAATTGCCCAAGCGAGAGACGGGGAGGTTGCCGATTGGCTGTGTCCGAATCGATGTCCCTTATCCCCTTAAATAGGGCACTGTTTGCAGGGACAGACATTTGCACTGCCGTCCGAAACACAAACTGTGTTATCCGACGCACTCAGTGTCTGAATTCACTCACTGGTTTTCATTCACTCCCTCAAGTGGACTATATTAGTGGACTAATGTAGGGAATAGTGAATGAGAAGACGATCTTCTGAAGCTGGGCATCAGAATGGGGAAGAAAGGTGATTTAAGTGACTTTGAATGTGACATGGTTGTTGCTGGACTCTGAGTTCTTTCTGAAACTGCTGATCTGCTGGGATTTTCACACACAATCATCTCTAGGGTTTACAGAGAATGGACCGAAAAACAGAAAATATCCAGTTCTGTGTGTGAAAATGGCTTGTTGATGTCAGAGGAGAATGACCAGACTGTTCCAGCTGATAGAAAGGCAACAGTAACTCAAATAAGCACTTGATACACACCTGAGGTCTGCAGAAGAGCATCTCTGAACACGTCAAACCTTGAAAACCAGAAAAGTGAGGCCTCAGTTCACACGGGCTCAACAAAACTGGACAACAGACGATTGGAGAAACATTGCGTCTGGATTTCTGCTGCGACACTCAGATGGTCAGAATTTGGCGTAAACAACATGAAAGCATGGATCATCCTGCCTTGTATCAGTGGTTCAGGCTGCTGGGGGTTTAATGTTGTGATGATCTTTCCCTTGGCACACTTTGAGCCTCTTAGTACCGTTGTTTAAACGCCTCAGTCTACCTGAGTATTGATGCTGACCATGTCCTTCCCTTTATAACCACAGTAGACCATCTTCTGATGGATACTTCCAGCAGGATAACACTCCGGCCCTTATTTTAACGATCTAAGCACATGGTCTAAAGCGTACGACACAAGGGCGTGTCCGAATCCACTTTTGCTAGTTCTCTTAATGAGTAATGGGTGTGTTTTGGGCGTAACGTGCAATAAACCAATCAGAGTCTCGTCTCCCATTGACTTTAAAAGCCAGTTGCGCTCGCGCCATGGCGGATTCGCTATTAACACGGCAGAATTTGCAAGCGGAGAAACTGAACGCTTCTCTAGCGAGGAAACGGATCTGCTCGTGCGCGAGGTTAAAGCGCAAGCAGACCATCTACGGGTCAAAGTGTACGCGTGTTGTGGACCCGCCTATAGGCGCATATTACTAACGTGCTCTTTAAATAAAAAAAGTCTATTTCAGTTCCTCAAAATAGCAATGCGCCATTAATGCGCCTGAACACACACTCGTTCTCAGACCATTGCACAAATGGGCGCAAATGCATTTGCTATTTAAACAACGTGGCGCAGGACGTGAAAATGATAACTGCGTCGGGCTGAAACTAGCAAAACACACTTGCGTCGCGCCTAGCGCCTCAATCTGGTTCATCTCAAACTGGTTTCTTGATCATGACGATGAGTTCACTAAACTCAAACGGTTAACGGGAGATTCACATCATTGATGTGCAGCTGATAAATCTACAGCAACTGTGTGATGAAATCATGACAATATGGACCAGAATCTCCGAGGAATGTTTCCAGCATCTTGTTGAATCTCTGCCATGAAGAACTAAGGCAGTTCTGAAGGCAAAAGGGTACTAGCAAGGTGTACCTAATGAAGTGGCTGGTGTGTGTGTGTGTATATATATAATTTTTATTTGATATTTTTTATGTAATTGTTACGTTTTATTGTTCATGTTTTCACCAAAATGAATCATCTCTATCTTTTGGTTTTGGGATGAAATATGACTTGAATCCTCGTCACGTGGATGTGTGTGTGATCTCGCCTGATCTCACAGTTTGCGTGTATTTCTCAGATCTACATGTGCATTGCTGACACACACACACACACACTTCTGAGCTCATCTCCCCAGGGAGCTAGAGAGGGATGTTTCACTTCTAAAGCTCGGGATTTTCGAGCGTTACATCTCCTGTGTTTTGAAGGTGCCCACTCATGTTTTGAATCTCCTATGAAATGCTTTTGAATTACACGGCCTTCCTCCTTATCTGCATAACTCACATTAGCGAGTCCAACAGGCTTAGACACAGAGCCTTTGTCTGACTCACGTGAGACACACATTACTGTGTTCAGCCAGAGATTCGGTGTTAAAGTCAACATGAACCCGTTTGACTGCAATAATGTGATGTATTTCCCAGAGAAACAGGCAATGTCAGCTTAAAAAAGCGGCACAAGTTTACATTTAAGATTATGAACATGAACATTTCTACTTTGAATTTACCGCATCATTCATAACGAGCCCCGTGTGCGTAAAGAAAGTAAATACTTTAGATGTTATCTGATTTTTTTTTAAGCCATGGGGAATCCTAATACAACATGATCGCATTTATCAGGCAACTGTGGGCAAACACGATTTCATCTAAAGTGAGAATATCGATCAGCCGGACAGATGAAACACAATACAGTCAGAATCTGGGCGGCTTCCAGCAAAATGAAGAACAACTGATGAGCAAACTACAGGAGAGAGAGGAACATGAGTGTTTCAAGCTCAGTCCTGTTGTGTGTTCTTGTGTTACGACAACTAACTTTAGCACTCAGGTTTCCTTCAAAATATGCATTTCTTCTAAAGCGCACGGCGGAAGGGCGTCCGAATCCACTTTTGCTTGTTCTCTTAAGGCGAGACACTACAGGTGAATAGGGTAAAAAATTGTAACTAGCAGATATCACCATGAAACTTTCCCAGTTGATTACCTACATTAAGATGAGAAAAACATTTATTACAAGTTTTCTGTAATTTAATGTTTAAATATGCAAATTAGGCAATATCTAATTAAATATGCACTAATTTGCATATATATATAAAAAAAACGAAATCTGAGCATTGGATAAATCCAGGTTAAAAATGATTTTTTCTTTGTGTTCACATATTAGATGGGAAAAAAATGACAGAGGGATTTATGGATATCCACTTTGTAAATCAGAATATACTGTCAATAGCCTTAAAAAAAATATTTTCGCCATGTTTTTTGGAATAAAATGTTATATAAATCAGGCTAGGAATAATATATTTACAAATCCCTCTGTAAATGTCTTCATAATATAACTATAGGTACAAGACTGGAAAGTTTGGTGTATATAGGTGCTACTGAAGTGGAGATTTCAGACTTGGAGAATGAGAGAAAAGTCATTTTGAGAAAACGGGCTTTAAAGATTTATCATCAGCCAATGAGATTGACAGCCCTTTTACTTTCACGATTGGTTGCTGATAAAAAGGAAATGACCATATTTGGATCCGACAGCATTTTACAGGAGAGAGAGAGCTTTCTAACGGTGCATGTGATGACAGGGAGCCGGCAGAGATCGCGGAGCAGCATGTTGATTAAGAACGACAACTTTTGTTGAATTTATGAGAAATCTACAGACGCGAACAGACAAAGTGTAGTAAAATAAAGACATAAATGTGACTTTTTTTCACCACAAGTCTGAAAGAAGACATGTTAATGAAGACAAATATCCAAAAATCTCAAAATTGACCAGTAAAAAACCCCGATGTTTTTGCCTGCCGTGTCTCGCCTTAATGAGTAATTTGTGTGTGTTGGGCGTAACGTGCAATAAACCAATCAGAGTCTCATCTCCCATTCCCTTTAAAAGCCAGTTGCGCTCGCGACATGGCGGATTCACTATTAACATGGCGGAATTTGCATGAAACTGAACGCTTCTCTAGCGAGGAAACGGATCTGCTCGTGCGCGAGGTTAAAGTGCAAGCAGACCATCTACGGCTCAAAGTGTACGTGTGTTGTGGACCCGCCTATAGGCGCATATTACTAACGTGCTCTTTAAATAAAAAAAGTCTATTTCAGTTCCTCAGAATAGCAATGCGCCATTAATGCGCCTGAACACACACTCGTTCTCAGACCAGCAGCCCATGGGCGCAAATGCATTTGCTATTTAAACAATTCACGCAGGACGTGAAAATGATAACTGCGTCGGGCTGAAACTAGCAATACACACTTGCGTCTCGCCTAGCGCCTCAATCTGGTTCATCTCAGACTGGTTTCTTGATCATGACGATGAGTTCACTAAACTCAAACAGCCTCCACAGTCCACGGGTTTCCTTCAAAATATGCATGTGTCAGTAAACCAGATGTGTTCAAGGGTTCTTTTATTGTCATTTCATACACACTTTTACATGAAGGAACGGAACTAATTTGACACCAGATAAAAACATAAACCAATAAAAACATTAGAAACTAGGGAGTGTGTCTAAGCAGCTTCGTCAGTAAATACCGTAATAGCAATAAAAAACTAGAATAGACAATGCGAGAATAAAAATAGTGCAATATATTGTGTTTACGACAACGAACTTCAGCACAAATGCATGCGTCAATAAACCAAATGTGTTATTGTTCAGGTCTAACTAACTTTAAATAACTTGCTCAGAAAGATGCATGCAACACACACACACACACACACACACACACACACACACACACACACACTACCGGTCAAAAGTGTGGATTCATTTAGATTTCTAAAGGTTTCTGAAAAAATATTCTTATGCGAAATACAGTATCAAAAATACAGTAAAAACAGTGAAATATTATTACAGTTTAAAATAGCAGTTTTCTATGTGAATATATAGTGAAGTGTAATTTATTCCTGTGATCAAAGCTGAATGTTCAGCATCATTACTCCAGTCTTCAGTGTCACATGATCCTTCACAAATCAGTATAATATGATGATTTGATGCTCAAGAAACATTTATGATTATTATTAATGTTGAAAACAGTTGTGGAAACTGATACATTTCATTTTTCAGGATTCTTTGATGAACAGAAAGTAAAAAAAACAGCATTTATTTGAAATTATAACATTATAAATGTCACTTTTGATCAATTTGATGCGTTCTTGATGGATAAAAGTCTTCATTTCTTGTATTAATTCCTTACTCGCACACATATGAATATTGCAGTAAACATGAATTCTCTCTCAGATTCCTCTCTCACACAAGCGCACTCATCCCTCTGATCTCTCCTCCTCCTCCATCCCTCTGTTATCCTGCACTCCTCCGCTGATCCTGTTTTCTCTCCTCTGGGTTTTTTCCCTCCTGTCGATTTTTACGGACTTGAACTGAATCAGCATCAGTGATACGAGCGTCTGAAACCTTCCTCGGATACTTAGTAGATTGAGTTCTCTCTCTCCTATCCTTCATCCCTCCTTTAATATCTCCCTATGTATCTATCTATCTATCTATCTATCTATCTATCCAGCCATCTATCCATCGTTCTTTTAGTTTATTGTTCTATCTATCCATATATCTATCATATATCTAGCTATCTTTCATTTTTCATTCTATCACTCTCGGTTCTATTGTTCTATCTATCTGTCTATATATCAGTCTGTCTGTCTATCTCTCTGTCTGTCATTCTTTCATTCTATCTATCTATCTATCTGTCTGTCTGTCTGTCTGTCTGTCTGAATTGTTTTGAATTTTAAATGATTGCAATTTGTTTCATGGCTTTTTTTTTTTTGAAGAAAATTTGAATCAAAGTTAATAACATCTCCAGGACCTCCAGTGATTCTCCTGATCTGTGAAAGAGTTAAGGTGTGTGTGTGTGTGTGTGTGTGTGTGTGTGTGTGTGTTTCAGCTCTGTTTAACCTGATCCCGGTGGGTTTGCGGGTCGTGGCGATTCAGGGTGTGAAGGCTGGACTCTACGTAGCCATGAACGGAGAGGGTTTCCTTTACTCCTCGGTAAGAAAACACTCCTCACATCTGTCTGTCTGTGTGTGTGTGTGTGTGTGTGTGTGTGTGTGTGTGTGTGTGCGTGCGTCTATCATGTGTTGTTTTATCTGAAATTCACATTTTTCATGTGATTATACAATCTGTTTTGTTTCTTTTCTCTGTAGCGTTTGTCGGGGTATGTACTATTATGCAATATTGGTGTAGTGTGTGTGCGTGTATCTTGTTGCGTGTTTGTGAGTGTGTGTGTGT
Source organism: Rutilus rutilus (assembly GCF_951802725.1). Lineage (NCBI taxonomy): Eukaryota > Metazoa > Chordata > Actinopteri > Cypriniformes > Leuciscidae > Rutilus > Rutilus rutilus. The sequence goes on from NC_140223.1 coordinate 4,122,695, forward strand.
GTGTGTATCTTGTGTGTTTGTAAGCGAGTGTCTGTGTGTGTGTATCTTGTGTGTTTTTAAGTGTGTGTGTGTGTATCTTGTGTGTTTGTGAGTGTGTGTGTGTGTGTGTCTTGTTGTGTGTTTGTAAATGAGTGTGTGTGTGTATCTTGTTGCGTGTTTGTGAGTGTGTGTGTGTGTGTGTGTGTGTGTATCTTGTGTGTTTGTAAGCAAGTGTGTGTGTGTGTGTGTATCTTCTGTGTTTTTAAGTGAGTGTGTGTGTTTATCTTGTTGTGTGTTTGTGAGTGAGTGTGTGTGTGTGTGTGTGTGTGTGTGTGTGTGTGTGTGTATCTTCTGTGTTTTTAAGTGAGTGTGTGTGTATCTTGTGTGTTTGTAAGTGAGTGTGTGTGTGTGTGTGTGTGTGTGTGTGTGTGTGTGTGCGTGTGTGCGTGTGTGTGCGTGTGTGTGTGTGTGTGTGTGTGTGTGTGTGTGTGTGTGTGTGTTTTGGAAAGCAGAACAGACTGTTATTGTGTTACGGTTGTGGTGTTGTGTGTTTCGTTGTGTGTCCTTACGGGATGCAGTGTGTAATATTCTGTGTGTTAATGTTGTGTGTGAGGATTACTGGATTTACTGCAGGTCAGAGATGCCGTTCGCATCACAACAAATAACGTCTTGTTTACACGTGTAAATATAAACGGAAGTAATATGCTATTGTACTATATTTAAGACATCTGCACTGGTGGTCAGAGTCAGTCACAACAGCTTTCGCAGACGAGGTCGACCAATTTGCACAAAATGTTACTGGAATGCTCAGTTTAAAAAAATAAATAAATAGTGAAAGCAAGAACTGATGAAAGAAGGGATGCACGATATATCGGCCACCATATCGGTATCGGCACATATATGTTCATTTTTAATGTTACCGATATCGGCCCGATAAGAACATTTGGCGGATATATGAAAGCCGATAAATAGGCGCGTTTCCATTACAGATTTGCACAAAACTTTTGCGATTTTTTTTTTTTCTCTAAATGCCGACAAAAAGCTATTGCGAAATGACGGCGTTTCCATTGACCGATGTTATACGACTAAAACTTCATTTTTTCCTCTCGCGATCAGTAAAATCATTTCAAAAACTCATGGTGACGGATGTTGGTAGGTTTATGTACTAATCCCAGCCACTGCACTGGCCGTTATTATTAATGGAAGGAGATGTATGTGTGTTATCCAAGCATTAATGGTGAGGAACGACCCTTATTATACTTGTGAGCGGCTCATATGAGGAGTTTCTGGGTGTTTCTCCCTCATCTCTGCTTCGAGGTCTTGATTGTGGCATTTATTTGAGGTTTAGAATCCAGTATTCCTGTAATTCTTCTGTCTTTTATGAGTTTAATAAAGAACTCTGTCTCGTCTTCTGTCCAAACACACCGCGTCGTCTACGTCAGGTGACTGTAAATGCGCTAAAACTGTTTCCATTGCAGTTTTGCGAAATATTTCTTTTTCGAATTGCCTGATAAACCTCCTCATGCGAGCGTGAAAACTTTTTTGCGATAAATGGGAGTTTTTGCGAAATTTTGTTTCCATTGGGCGTATTTTCAATTCGCAGTTTCAATTTGCACGGTAATGGAAACACGGCTATAGATGTATTATTTCCTTCAGCTGAGACTCTTCAGATGCCACTGTTCAACATGATGGGTTTCAATTGCTTGAAATATGATTGGAATCACTTCAAAAAAGTGCAAAATCATCTGTCATTTAGTCTATATAACATTATAATTAGAACATCATTATAATTGTGTGTTTGGGACGTGGATTTTAATGGTGAGACTTTTGTTTTTGTAATCAGGCTCTCAGAAATTATATAAAAATTTGGATTTAGCTATATTTATATGTCAATATATCGGTTATCGTATCGGCCAAAAAATTGATATCTGTGCATCCCTAATAAAAATGTGTACTTTTAATGCAATGTGAGTTGCTTTGGATAAAAGATGCATAAATAATACAATAAAATAGACTTTAAATAGAAAATTTATTTATTTTTCATATATTTTATTGGATACAGCATTCAAACAATATTTGCAACATAATACAATATAAGTCTCCATTTTGTGTTCTCAGAATGAACACATTCTTCAAAACAAATGTCTGTTTGTAGTTTGAAAATATAATTTTTTTAGGAGATTTTAGTTCTGTAGTATCAAGTATCACTCTTGAAGATAAGATGGCATGTACTGTATCCTTCACAGAGAGGGCAATCCCAGAATGCATTGCGTCGAGCTTAGTGGGGGCATATAAAAGATGAAAGGATAGAGGAATTATAAATGTGTTTCACTCTGTACTAAATACATTGACGATGAAGGTTTTAGCTTGGTTGCGTCTTCATCTTTGGAAAGTTTGTTTTTGTAGCGAGACTTTTACGTTTGTGGATGTGTTCAGTGCAGGTTAAAGAAAGATTTTAGCACTAGCTTTCTCTGATGTAGTTTAACAGCGAGAACGTTCTGGAAGCGACAGTCATGTGATGGAGAGAGAGAGAGAGAGAGAGAGAGTCTCTGCTCCTGTCTACATTCATAATTCACAGACTTGTGCTATTAAAGTTTGAAGGATAAGTGTAGCCCCTGAACTACACTGATTCACAAAGAAAGAAATATGAAACAGTGTTTTACACGCACACACACACACATGTTCGTCTCTGCTCTCGGTTTGCTCTGAACACTGGGCATTTAAAATCTCCATTGCGAAACACTTTTAGCCGCATCCAGATCCACTTCGACACACACGGATTCAAATGGCGGTTCTGCACATTTTTAGTTTGTTTAATAAATAATTCAGGTAATTTCATGATGCTTTCAGAAATTAGAGTCTTGCCAACACAGAATATTTTTTTTCAACGTCAGCACAAAATATGGGAAAAAGCATAATTATACCCAAGTGTGATTTCAAGTTCGTTCATAATCAATTGTAATAATTTTTGAATCGCAAATGCAAATTGACACAAAACACAAATTCACTCTCATCATGCAAAAATGTTAAGGTTCTGTATATATACTTATACATCATTTTTTTATATATATATATATATATGTGTGTGTGTGTGTGTGTGTGTACATATATAAATAAATAAATAAATATTTTATATATAAATAAGACATTTTTCTTAAATATACATGCATATATATATACAGACCCTTTCCAAAAAATTTGAATATCATGGAAAAGTTTATTTATTTCCATAATTCCATTCAAAATGTTAAACTTCCATAGATTATAGATTCAGGGCCCACAACTTAAACGATTTCAAGTATTTAGTTGTAGGGATGCACCGATCTGATACTCAGTATCGGTATCGGCTCCGATACTGCCATTTTTGGCGGATCGGGTATCGGTCAGACAAGGCCGATCCAAATCCGATATTGTGCGTATACTATTCAGTGTTATTGTTAAGCCCCACAAAAGGCACACAAACATTATAAAGCACCATAAGTTTTCGTGCACAATATTATAAGTGTTCTGAAGCCATTATATAGTATAATGTGAGATATAAATTAATATTTAAGTCGTTAAATTCAAGATCACGTAAACGTTTCCCTCAGCTGCGCTGTCAGTCATTCTTCATTCAAACAGCGCGTCGCGATCGGTTACAACAGTTAACACAATGAAACTCTCTCCAAGATGATTCAGTGTTACTATTATTATACTTGATCTGTAGATAAAGGTCTATGGTTTCGCATAAAACAACTCTATCTTGCTGGACTTTATTGCTGTACCTTAATCATGTTACTTTCTACCGGGTGTCTGTTAGATCACAACACTGGAGTAAAGTCAGAGCACTATTTGTTCTTCACGCGCACAGTAGCCTAACTGAAATTTAAAACTGTTAAAAGAAAATGCTGAATAGACTATTGCATAGATAGATACTGTACAATACACTACGCATCAATATGTATTTTCTTTGTGCTATAAACTTTTCAATGCGGACTCGACGCGCTGTGACTCATGTTGCTTCAAGCGCATCATTCTGCGCTCGGGATGCGCATAAGCGCTTTGTGTCGCACTGTATTGGAGCCTTTCATATCATAATACAGTGACGCAATGAAACAATATCAATAGCCGTTCTTGTTCTGTCCTATCTATTATGTTGCTACCTCATTAAACAGCTGTGCTGTACATTTAAAAAATGTCTCAATTTTATTGTAGGCTATAAAATAATTTATATTTTTGATTTTTGTTGTTGTTTTTCATGAATGTATTTTACAACAATACAAAGAGCAATGTGTAAAGTTTTACCAGATTTACTGTTACACTTATTGTCTCTAATTTGTTCCGCACTAAACATTTTTTTTCACAACATGTTCAAATTTTATACAATTATTGTGCACTCGTAATTTTTCTAGACTAAATTTTACTGCTGAATTATCCATTAATCTAGTTTATAATAGCATTTATGTCAGATTATGATCATATCTTTTTTGTTGTTGTTTTTCTTTTTTCAGTTCTTATTATCAGTTCAACACAGAGTTATAGAAATTCTACTTGATTAAAAAAAAACTGCGCTGGTATCGGTACGGATCGGTATCGGCCGATACTCAGAATTTTTGGGATCGGATCGGATCGGTTCTGAAAAAATGGTATCGTTGCATCCCTATTTAGTTGTTTATTTGTACATAATTTGGGCTTCCAGCTCATAAAACAGCTCCAAAAAATGTGAATATTACATGAAATCACACAGTAATTACACAGTGATACCATGGTCATTGAACCAGGTTTTGGTTCTTTTGGCAGTGTGGGCAGGTGCAAATCCTGCTGGAAAATGAAGTCAGCATGAAGTGCTCTGGAAATGTCCTGGTAGACGGCTGCGTTGAGTCTGGATTTAATAAAGCACAGTGGACCAAAGTCCTCTTTTCTGATGAGAGCAAATTTTGCATCTCATTTGGAAACCAAGGTCCCAGAGTCTGGAGGAAGAATGGAGAGGCACACAATCCAAGATGCTTGAAGTCCAGTGTGAAGTTTCCACAGTCTGTGTTGGTCATCGGCTGGTGTTGGTCCACTGTGCTTTCCACTCAACACAGCCGTCTACCAGGACATGTTCAGAGCACTTCATGCTTCCTTCATTTCCCAGCAGGATTTGCACCTGCCCACACTGCCAAAATAACCAAAACCTGGTTCAGTGACCATGGTATCACTGTGTAATTACTGTGTGATTTCATGTAATATTCACATTTTTTGAAGCTGTTTTATGAGCTGGAAGCCCAAATTATGTACAAATAAACAACTAAATACTTGAAATCGTTTAAGTTGTGGGCCCTGAATCTATAATCTATGGAAGTTTAACATTTTGAATGGAATTATGGAAATAAATAAACTTTTCCATGATATTCTAATTTTTTGGAAAGGGTCTGTAATGAATATAAATGAATATTTTATATAAATAACACATTTTTCTTAAATATATACATGCATGTGTGTGTATTTATATATACAAAATAATTATAGACCGTACACACACATATATTATGTACTGTAAACACAACATTTTATTTTGGATGCGATTAATCGTTGCACAGCACTATTCGAAATAAATGTTCAATTCAAGGTTTGATTAAATCAGCTCTTTATTGAAGAACTTTGAATTGGAAGATATCGTTGAGCCGTAGCAGACGGCAGCCTGATCTTTCATACGGCGTGAGACTGAACTCATTGAAATGCATGTTTAATGAAGGCTGTGATGTAACTTTACACATGTCTGTGTGTCGAGATCAGCTGTTCTGGAAGCTGGTCTATCTTTGGGGTGAGAAAGTGTTAATGAACTCAGATTCAGTGTGAAAATGATGAACTTCTGCCAAAGTGTGACTGTGTGTGTGTGTGTGTGTGTGTGTGTGTGTGTAAGGAATAATTGAATGTACAGTGAGGTGATGATAATGCAGCTGTGATAATAAGTGACCTTGAGTTTAATGAAGAATTCAACAGTGCTGTTACAAGAACATTGTGTTCAACATACACAAGTTCTTCTTTGTGTAGTTTGAAATGGGGTGATATTTGTTTAATATATACAAATAAATGTAATGAACGTTCATTTGTTGAATGTAGATTTGATTCATATGCAGATTAAACCTTTCATACATTACTCTGAGCAATCATAAACATGTATTTGAAAACTTGAGCCAATCGCAGTTTGTTTCACAATATTTAATTTTTCTGAATTTCATTTGTTTTTAATTAACCTTGATAGTTTCATATTTTGAAATTGTTTGTATATTTGTGAACTGCAAACTCCATTTATTTGTAAATACACAAATGTCAGCCCATAGATTGGTGTTGTTGTAATTTGTGTGTGTGTGTTACATTTTACAGAGTGTGTTCAGCAGTTTTATGGTCTGGCTGTTGTAGATCAGGGTGGGGAGGGTTTTGTGTGTGTGTGCGTGTGTGTGTGTGTGTGTGTGTGTGTGTGTGTGTGTGTGTGTGTGTGTGTGTGTGTGTGTGTGTGTGTGTGTGTGTGTGTGTGTGTGTGTGTGTGTGTGTGTGTAAGTGAGGTTTTCTACCGGTTATTTAGTGGTGACGTTTAATCTGCGAAAGTGGTAAGATGCTGAGAGTGCAAAGA
>NC_140223.1:4134268-4136768 GCF_951802725.1 Rutilus rutilus
ACAGACCACATCACACTCTTTTTATTTCAAAAGAAAACATTCGGAATGTACTTAGATTCAAGCGGTGATGTCATGAGGGGCGATGATGTCACGAAGGAAGTGACGGAACTCTGCGTTCCACAAACGGAATCTTCCGCTCTCGCTTCACCACAGGCCTCCTGTTTTAAACCTTTCCTCTCCGAGAGATCGGGGTTTTTTATCCTGCCAAAAGCACAGACTGCCCTCTGAGTAACGAAACTGGACTAAACCACTTTAAACCGCTTTCTGTTCAGCAGAGAATACACTGCCCCGGCCTTCCTCCGCTCAGCGTTTCGCTCACTCGCTCCTCGTCAGCTGTGTTCCGACTGGAAAACTAGCATGCTGTTTGCTGCGCAGTATGTACTGAATACTGCCTTGTGTATATTTTAAGAAGAACGGTGCAATGGTTAACGTTTCAAACAGTAGTGCACTACATTTTTGTCACTATGTTGCATGTGTAAATCAGCAGGCGGCGAGTTGCCGTCACTGAAATAAATAAAGTTGTTTTGCATGTTTAATCCAATTTTTGTATCCAATCATAAAAAAAAAAAAAGTGTAGTTCACTGGAAATGAAAGGTTTGGTGCATTGCATTGTGGGATACAGTGTCCTGCCTAAAAACTTTGCGACAGTGACACTGTTATTGAACTCAATCTCGCAACATTATTTTCCTGTTTCTTACTGTGAAGCTGCTTGGAAAACAATCTGTATTGTATATAAGTGTCGCGTAGCTTTAGGACAGCGTCTCATTCTGAACATTTGCGTACTATATACTGCGGAGATTAGCATGCTGGAACGCCATTCTGAACACAGCCACGAGGAGACTGTCGCTCAGCATGCTTCTGATTGGTCGCTCGAGTCCAGGTTCCTCCCCCTTTAAATGTGATCTGCCTGTTGATTGGTCAGATCCCGTCTGTCGTTGGGTTTCTGAGACGTCTTCCATTAGTGGAGCTGCACCAGCATCTACAAGGGGTGGGGTCAAAGGTCAGGGTCCCGTTAGCGCTGCGAAGGGTTGAAGATGAGTGACCTTGTGTTTGCTGATGTTTGCACCTTAATTCTGAACACGTTCATGTTCATTATGTAAAGAGATCTGAATAAAGCATTAAAGCTGCCACAGGAGGAAAATATCATTTACAAAATAAAAAAAGATTAAACCCTGGTGTGATTTCAGCTTTCCTTCTGCCGTCAGCACAAACACTTCTTGTGTGTTATAAGTGTGCGCTTTTGTGTGGATTCTGATTGCGTGTGAATGTTTTTATCAGTCATCATCTGGGGAAAGTTATGACACTCCGAATTTTAGTTAAAAGTCAAAATTATGACATACTGTATCAATTATGACACTACATAAATCAAAATTATCATAACTCTAAGTAATAATTATGACATTCTAAGTCATAATTTTGACTTTTTTATGTCAGAATTATGATGTGGAAATCGACTAATCAAAATTATGACAGTCATGAATACGAGATAAAAAGTGACACTCAAAATTGCAATTAAAAGTCAAAATTATGAGATATAAAGGTAGAAATTATGACATACAAAGGTATAGCTCTTAAGTAATAATTATGAAATGAAAAAGTCAAAATTGTGATAAAGAAAGGTTGAAATTATGACAAACTAAGTCATTATGACAAAAATATTAACATGACAAATTGAAATTGACATAAAAAGTCAAAATAAACTTTAAGTAATGACTTTTTATACTAAAGTTATGACAAGTCGAAATTGACTAATTGAAATTATGACAAAAATTTGATAAAGAAGTCAAAATTATGACATACTGTATCAATTATGACACTACATAAATCAAAATTCAGTGTCAAAATTATTTTGGTATAAATGACGACATACTAAATCATAACTCTAAGTAATAATTATGACATTCTAAGTCATAATTTTGACTTTTATGTCAGAATTATGACAAGTGGAAATCGACTAATCAAAATTATGACAGTCATGAATACGAGATAAAAAGTGACACTCAGAATTGCAATTAAAAGTCAAAATTATGAGATATAAAGGTAGAAATTATGACATACAAAGGTATAACTCTTAAGTAATAATTATGAAATTGAAGTCAAAATAATGAGAAAAAGGTAGAAGTTATGACACTACATCATAACTCTAATAACTTTTTATACCAAAATTATGACAAGTCGAAATTGACTAATTGAAATTATGACAAAAATTTGATCAAAAGGTTGAAATTGTGACATTCTAAGTCATAATTTTGACTTTTTATATGTCAGAATTATGACAAGTGGACATGACGAAATTATGACAGTCATGAATATGAGATAAAAAGTTGAAATTATGACACTCAGAATTGCAATTAAAAGTTGAAATTATGAGATGAAAAGGTAGAAATGATGATATACAAAGGTATAACTCTTAAGTAATAATTGTGAAATGAAAAAGTCAAAATTGTGATAAAGAAATGTTGAAATTATGACAAGTCATGACAAAAATATTAACATGACA
>NC_140223.1:4141768-4146768 GCF_951802725.1 Rutilus rutilus
ATGTGATTAATCGATTTGACAGCCCTAAATATAATAGAATGGAATGGAACAGAATAGCATGGAATGGAATGGAATAGAATGGAGTAGAATAGAATGCATATTTTGTGTTAATGCTTTAAATAGAATGTTTGCCAAATGCACATTTAAATAAAATATCATTGCAATATGATCCACAAAGCAGAAAAATACAAATGATTTAGACGTGAACAGTTTGTTGAGTGTGTCAGATCCGCTGAGGAATCGCTGTGGTGTTTATTTAAAGTGAAAGTCTGAATATTCTCCAGCACATAAACACTCATAAACAGTGTTAATTAAAGTTCCAGCAGACACCGGGAAACGCATGAGTCAGGGAGGGAGTGGATGTTAATATCGATAAAATAAACCGGACTGGGTTTGATTTACAAATGCGATGCAGATCCATAACTGTAAATCACGTGCACAAACATTATAACTAGTGTATCACAGGACTCTCTCATTCACACATACACAACCACGCACTGACGAGCACTTCTAAATCACACATCTGACACACACACACACACACTATATATATATATCTGAGCAAACCTCACACACACTAACACACACTATATATCTGAGCAAACCACAAAGATTTCACACACACATGATGAATATGCAATGACAGCCATTTCAAAACAAACAACAGTCTGAGATGAATGAGCTGCATATACTGGAGTGAATAGAATACAATAGAATAGAACAGAGTAGAATTGAATTGAATACAATAGAATAGAACAGATTAGAATACAATACAATAGTATAGAACACAATAGAACAGAACAGAATAGAACAATAGAATACGATAGAATAGAATACAATAGTATAGAATAGAATAGAATACAATAGAACAGAATAGAATACAATAGAATAGAAAAAAATAGAACAGAATATAATAGAACAGAATAGAATACAATAGAATAGAACAGAATACAATAGTATAGAATAGAATACAGTAGAATAGAACAGAATACAATAGAATAGAATACAATAGAACAGAATAGAATACAATAGAATAGAATACAATAGTATAGAATAGAAGACAACAGAATAGAACAGAATAGAATACAATAGAATAGAATACGATAGAATAAAATACAATAGAATAGAATACAATAGTATAGAATACAATAGAATAGAACAGAATACAATACAATAGAATACAATAGAATTGAGAATTTACTTTCTCAATGGAACCTTTAGTAAAATCAGATGCAAATGCAGATATTGAGTAGGTTTATTTATTAAAACATGACATTCCTTTTTTTTTTTTTTTTTTACAGATTATAGAATTATACAGATCCTCAAGCAGCACAAATAAGGGGATAATAATAATTATAAATACAAATTATACATGAGATATTCATTATACAGATCCTGAAACAGCAAAAATACTGGGATAATGATAATAAACAAAAAAATGATACACAAAATATTCATTATACAGACCCTCAAACTCCCAAAAATATAAATATAAATTAGTATATATCCCCAAGCAGCAAAAAATGTATAATAATTGTGTGTGTGTGTGTGTGTGTGTGTGTGTGTGAGTGTGAGTGTGTGTTAAAAGTGATCTATGAGCTGATCTTCTAGATGCTGCTCTTCAGTTTTGTGCAACATCAACACGTGCTCTGAGGCGCGTGCGCGCGGCGCGGAGCGCTTTGGTGATTTTGGGGGGCAATTCTTCTAGTTGCGTCGCGTTGCGTCGAGTTGAGTTGTGAGGGATTGTGCAAACGCGTGGGACTTCAGTAGGAGGAGCCGGAATCGACACGATCTGATGCCACGGTAGATCGACGTGCTTGTTTCCGTTCACATGGAGAAACACGGAAGCGTTCGTCGCGCGCTGAAGCGACAGAAACACCGCGTTAAAAAAGACACAAACTGCAGCGGAGAACGAGAATGCGCGTTCACGGTTTGTGTGTTTATTCTCTCATTCCTGAAGCTTTATTGACTGGCGAGTGTGTGTTCACATGTTGTGATTATACACCATCTGAACACTTCCTCTCTCTCTCTCTCTCTCTCTCTCTCTCTCTCTGTGTGTGTGTGTGTGTGTGTGTGTGTCAGAAAACTGTCTTTAATAGCATGGTACTGCCAGCGTTTGGTACTACAGTAACCTAATGCTATTCTCTGAAGAACTTTAGAGTCTCGTGTAAATGTTACTGTATATGAGTATGCTGATTATTCCGTGAGATGAGCTGACGAGCACATATAGTGTATATACAGTAAAAATATATAAATATATTCATGATTTACATATATAGAAATATTACTAATATATATATATATATATATATATAGGCCTATATAAAACAAATATATATATATATATAAAACAAATATATAAATATATTTATTACTTACATAATAGCCTATAGAAGTTTTATATATATAGAAAAATATGACAATATATAGCCTACAAATAAAAATATATGTATTATTTAAATAAAATATAAATACAAATATATAAAAAATATGTATTTATTATTTACATATATAGAATTATTATATATATAGCAAAAATATGACACAATATATACAAATAAAAAAATATTTATTATTTACATGTATAGATATATTACATTTATATATATATATATATATATATATATATATATAGTAAAATATTACTAAACTTATATAAATAAATAAAAAATATATTTATTATTTACATATATAGAACTATATATATTAAAAATATAACACAATATAGGCCTATAAAATAAAACATATATACAAATTATTACTATTTACATGTAGGCTATAGAAGTAATATATAACTATTCATTTAAAATATAATATGTATATAAAAATATACAGGCTATAAATAATATCACTCAATTCTTGCAAATATGTTTGATATACAAAGACATTTATGGAAAGGCCTACACTGTTAAATAGTCACTCAAAATAAGTGCTTCATTAAAGGGCACCACGCTTTTGATTCCTCATAACAGTTACTGAACATCTATTGATTTAATAACCTTCAACAAGCATAAACAAGTCTGGTCTCAAAATAATAACTTGAAAAGGCGTGGCATGTTAAATCAAACTACCTTTAAAATGAGCTCCTGACAGTGGAAAATATCATGTGCATTATTATAATGACAAACCGGTGTTGAGGAGAGTGGTTTTGCTGCAGTTGCCTCCTCAGAGTAGAGTGTTATATGTGATCGCATCTCATCATGTGATATATATATATAGATTACAGGTTTCCTCTGTTACTTGAGCCGTAATCATCTTTGACTTCCTCTCGTGCGTTACGAGAGCGCGCGCGTTCATCACACCTGAGCGAGCGCTCGTCATTCCAGGTGAGATGGATGTGAGAACGGCGCTCGAGCGCATCGCGTTGATTGGATGAGAGTCCCGCCGGTTTGCCTTAACGATTTACGGTGTCGCGCAGAGGGACCCGTTAAATCATCCGAGAGAGAGAGAGAGAGAGAGAGAGAGAGAGAGAGAGAGAGAGAGAGAGAGAGAGAGAGAGAGAGGTGGTGTAGTGGGTTAGAGAGAGAGAGAGAGAGAGAGAGAGAGAGAGAGAGAGAGAGAGAGAGAGAGAGAGAGAGAGAGAGAGATCGGTGTTTGTGTGTCTGTTCTGGTCTAAGTTTGTGGTTCTGTTGCAGTGAACCGGACTGACGAGAAGAACCGGACCTGCGAACATGTGAGTAAAGCAGTTTAACATCATTCTGCATGTATTAGAATATACATAGACCAGTTAGTAAGAGTAAAACCCTGTCATTTTTATCATGTGTAGCCTACCTTATTTGCAGACTTTACTGATTCTTCTTTCTGAGTGTAATCTAATCTAAGCCGTGTCGACAGATTGATGTGTGTTTGAGGTGTTTTGGGCGTGTGTTTCTCGTTACAGTGTGTGTCTAATTGTCGTTTACTGTATATGTTGATAGACTTGTTTCTCCGGTCCTGCCTCTGGACTGTCTCGGCGTCAATCACTCCCATATTGTCTGATTTTGTGCTGCGGGATCATGTGAGTAGAACCGTTAGGACCCGTTTAACATCACACTTGAGCTAATGCTAAATTAATGCTTGTATATGTGAAATGTTTTATATATATATATATATAGAGAGAGAGAGAGAGAGAGAGAGAGAGAGTTTAGAAAATGTGGTTTTATGATACTGAAATCCATAGGCTATTTATAATCTTGCTGTGACTCTAGATCAATTTATGTTTATCACTGTTCAAATAAAATGAGTTATAAATAGTTTACAATAGAGTGCATTGGTCCACGGTTTCAGTGGCGCTGGTTCCGGAAGTATTTTTTCCATTCATTTCTCTCATAGGGAAGTCTTCATTAAAGAGTCGTAAGGCATGAATCAAGCCAATCAGATACGAGGCGAATCATAATTCATAACGTTACAAACTTTGATTTGAAGCAAAAAAAAAAAAAAAAAAAACGCAAAAAAAGACAAAGATATACGAGGCTGTGAACCTAACGGCTTTAATGAGGGAAAGAACTACAATCCCATGATGCATTGCGAACAGCGTAATCGAGTTAAAAACGATAAAAAATATATAAAACTCATTTAAAAATGTGCTTTTATATATATACATATACATACATTAAAAATATAACACAATATAGGCCTATAAAATAAAACATATACAAATAATTATTATTTACATGTAGGCTATAGAAGTATTATATAGCTATTCATTTAAAATATAATACGTATATACAAATATATATAGATAATATCACACAATTCTTACAAATATGTTTTATATACAAAGACATTTATGGAAAGGCCTACATTGTTAAATAGTTACTCAAAATAAGTGCTTCAGAAAAGGGCACCACGCTTTTGACTATAATTGGATTATCATTTTTGATTAAAATGGATAATAATTATTTTCAAAGTTTATTGTAAAATATGCATATAAATTCAAATATTTAAGTATTTTGAGAACATAGACTCGATTACTCGCAACGCTTCACTGTAGTGGGCGGAGCTAATGAGATATTTTGGCA
>NC_140223.1:4151768-4161768 GCF_951802725.1 Rutilus rutilus
TCGTGTCTGATTGAGCGCTGTGATTGGTCAGTCTGTGGACGGTGAAGGATGAATCCTCTATTGCTCACTTTGCCCGGAGACTATATCCATCCTCCTAATCTATCAGCAACCAATCAGATCTCACATTTAAATAATTGATCCAATCAACAGCCTCATATTAGATCTTCCCACCAATCAGCAGAGGGGTCTCCAGAGGTCTGTGTGTGTGTGCGCGTGTGTGTGTGATTCAATGAAAAAAAGAGGGAATGAATCAGGTGTAAATGTTCATAAGATTGATGAAAATGAGTGTTTTTCCAGTGCGTTTCCAGTCTCGATTAGCTTTTATTATTATTTTTATTATATTATATTATATTGTAAGTGTTGGGGATTAGCTAATTAACAAGTAGTGACGCTACTAACTTAACTACATTTTTCAGTAGCTTTTTCAGTAGTTGCTTTTAAAACAGTGTAGCTTTTCCAGTAGCGAACTACTGTTTCCAGCTAGCATCGGTGTATATTTTCACTTACAAAGCATGTAGAAGTCTGTAATTGTTATCATAGGTACTGTTCAACTGTGAGTGACGGAATCTAAAACAAAAATCCAGAAAATCACATTGTATGATTTTTAAGTAATTCATTTGCATTTTATTGCATGACATAAGTATTTGATACATCAGAAAAGCAGAACTTAATATTTGGTACAGAAACCTTTGTTTGCAATTACAGAGATCATATGTTTCCTGTAGTTCTTGACCAGGTTTGCACACACTGCAGCAGGGATTTTGGCCCACTTCTCCATACAGACCTTCTCCAGATCCTTCAGGTTTCGGGGCTGTCGCTGGGCAATATGGACGTTCAGCTCCCTCCAAAGATTTTCTATTGGGTTTAGGTCTGGAGACTGGCTAGGCCACTCCAGGACTTTGAGATGCTTCTTACGGAGCCACTCCTTAGTTGCCCTGGCTGTGTGATTCGGGTCGTTGTCATGCTGGAAGACCCAGCCACGACCCATCTTCAATGCTCTTACTGAGGGAAGGAGGTTGTTGGCCAAGATCTCGCGATACATGGCCCCATCCCATCCTCCCCTCAATATGGTGCAGTCGTCCTGTCCCCTTTGCAGAAAAGCATCCCCAAAGAATGATGTTTCCACCTCCATTCTTCACGGTTGGGATGGTGTTCTTGGGGTTGTACTCATCCTTCTTCTTCCTCCAAACACGGCGAGTGGAGTTTAGACCAAAAAGCTCTATTTTTGTCTCATCAGACCACATGACCTTCTCCCATTCCTCCTCTGGATCATCCAGATGGTCATTGGCAAACTTCAGACGGGCCTGGACATGCGCTGGCTTGAGCAGGGGGACCTTGCGTGCGCTGCAGGATTTTAATCCATGACGGTGTAGTGTGTTACTAATGGTTTTCTTTGAGACTGTGGTCCCAGCTCTCTGCATGTCATTGACCAGGTCCTGCTGTGTAGTTCTGGGCTGATCCCTCACCTTCCTCATGATCATTGATGCCCCACGAGGTGAGATCTTGCATGCTGCCCCAGACCGAGGGAGATTGACCGTCATCTTGAACTTCTTCCATTTTCTAATAATTGCACCAACAGTTGTTGCCTTCTCACCAAGCTGCTTGCCTACTGTCCTGTAGCCCATCCCAGCCTTCTGCAGGTCTACAATTTTATCCCTGATGTCCTTACACAGCTCTCTGGTCTTGGCCATTGTGGAGAGGTTGGAGTCTGTTTGATTGAGTGTGTGGACAGGTGTCTTTTATACAGGTAACGAGTTCAAACAGGTGCAGTTAATACAGGTAATGAATGGAGAACAGGAGGGCTTCTTAAAGAAAAACTAACAGGTCTGTGAGAGCCGGAATTCTTACTGGTTGGTAGGTGATCAAATACTTATGTCATGCAATAAAATGCAAATTAATTATTTAAAAATTATACAATGTGATTTTCTGGATTTTTGTTTTAGATTCCGTCACTCACAGTTGAAGTGTACCTATGATAAAAATTACAGACTTCTACATGCTTTGTGCAACATGACATCATGACTTTGCGTAAACATACACGCCACTTTCAAGTCAAGTGGCGTGTTATCTATACGCATTTTGAGCTATCCGCGTGTATGTCCACGCCGTCATCTTCCGAGTGTATGTCTACGCCGTTAAATGTCCGAGTGATTCCGCGTGTATGTCTACGCCGTTAAATGTCCGAGCGAAACGATGCAAAATGTAAATCTACATATGGGGAGCGATATTTTTTTACTAGGATGGTAGGGGAAGACTCATAAATTGTATTAACCCCAGTGACGGGTAGGTTTAGGGACGGGGTTGGGGTAAGTCATATATATTTATATAGAGAGTAATGTAACGTTAAGTCAACGGCGTTGATAAACACGCTGAAAAGCTATTATGCGTGTTGATAGCACGCCAAAAATGGAAATACGAATTGGCGTGTCATACATACGCCATTTCATGAGATCAGTCTGCTTTGTAAGTAGGAAAACCTGCAAAATCGGCAGTGTATCAAATACTTGTTCTCCCCACTGTGTATATATATATATATATATATATATATATATATATACACACACACACACACACACACACATAGATATATTTAATAAGTGTTTAATGTAATGTTTGCATTAATGGTTTGCACAAGGTTTCCCTGAAATTGCATCAGAAAGTTTTACAAAATCCCCTGAAGCCAGATTACACATCTAAAAATAACACAAACCTTTTGTGAAATCCTCCTGAAAAACAGACTTTCTGAAATCAAAGGTCACTGTGGGACACTCTGATAATGCACCATCCGGAAGTGACGTCACCGATGTGTTTTACTGCCAAGTTTCCAGTCGATGACTTGAGAGACGACATTATGTATGAAAACACCAATTCAACTGAGTTTTAGCGAATAATGCATAGGCGTTATATTGATATCACAGCATATATGTGACCCTGGACCACAAAACCAGTCACATGGGTCCATTTTTTGGAAATTGAGCTTCATACATCATCTGAAAGCAGAACAAATATTGATTGATCCATTGATGTGTGGTTTGTTATGATAGGACAATATTTGGTCGAGATACAACTATTGTAAATCTGGAATCTGAGGGGGCAAAAAAATCGAAACATTGAGAAAATCTCCTTTAAAGTTGTTCATTTATGTTGGCGATTGTGCTGCATTCACTCACACAAATACATGTTTTATATATTTACGGTAGGAAATGTACTAAATATCTTCATGGAACATGATCTTTACTTAATATCCTCATGATTTTTGGCATAAAAGAAAAATGGATAATTTTGACCCATACAATGTATTGTTGGCTATTGCCACAGATATACCCGTGCGACTCGTGACTGGTGACGTGATCCAGGGTCTCATATGAAGTGTGTGACTGCAGGGGTTTAATGCTTCGGTCTGCAGCTGTATCGTGTGTGCTGTTACATGTCATATTATTAGTGTGTGTAAAGGTCGGTCATGGGATTATGGGTGGGTTGGACCTCTGGAAGCAGGGGTTAATTAAAAACGCTTCTCGCTTCGGGATGGGAAATGGATTGTTCCAGAAGAGGGTCATTTATAATGCCGTGCCGTGTGTGTGTGAACGCTTGTACTAAGACACTCTTAATAGGAAGACTAATCCCCTCCCAGTCGGAAAGTGACAGACCAATTACACACACACTGCCGGCCCACCGCTCACACTGTCCGTCCCACAGACAGATCCTGACATCACCTGCCTGTGTGTGTGTGTGTGCATGCATATAATTTGATTTGTGCATGTGCTATGAATGAGAATCTGTGTGTGTGTGTGTGCCAGTTTGATATTGCATGGTAATTTATTTAAATAGACTTTTTGACATTAGCAGGATCAGCATTTAAACTCAAACAGATCAGCTCATCTTTCATTATTTTACTGAAATTGCATGTGCATAAGTTTCTGTTTGCATATACTATGTGTGTGTGTGTGTGTGTGTGTGTGTGTGAGGGAGAGAGAGAGCGAGAGAAAGAAATAGCATGCCTAGGTATTAATTTTATATTGATGCATTAGTTGCTGATGTGTGAGTTTTAAGCTAGAATTGATTCGCTCTTTTTAATGTTTTAACTTTTACACCATGTTCATGTCATAAATTTGATAGCTCAATTACCTAATATTGATTTGCACGCAATAATGTGTGTGTGTGTGCAAGGGTTTAAGAGTATAAGTGCATGTTTGAGCCCATGCAGAGGAAGTTTTATTGCTCAATGTGTCGCTTTCATATCTCAGCTGATGTAATGGGGTTATTAGTTATGTTTCGTTGAAGTTTCAATTAATTCTGATTTAATTCATTCTTTGGAAAGAAGTCTCTTCTGCTACAAAAATACAGTAAAAATAGTGAAATATTATTATAATTTAAAATAGCAGTTTTCTATGTGAATATACAGTAAAGTGTAATGTATTCCTGTGATCAAAGCTGAATTTCCAGCATCATTACTCCAGTCTTCAGTGTCACATGATCCTTCAGAAATCAGTATAATATGATGATTTGATGATCAAGAAACATTTATGATTATTATCAGTGTTGAAAACAGTCGTGCTGCTTTATATTTTCGTGGAAACTGATGAACTACCATTCAAAAGTTAAAAAAATAAAAAAATAAAAACTTTTTACACATTACATTGATCAAAAGTGAATGTAAAAACATTAATAATGTTACAAAAGATTCTATTTCAAATAAATGCTGTTCTTTTGAACGTAAAAAAAAAAAAAAATTCCAACATTGATACCAAGAATGATTATTAATAATTAAGCACCAATAATATTTGAGCATGAAATCATCATATTAGACTGATTTCTGAAGGATCATGTGACACTGAAGACTGGAGTAATGATGCTGAAAATTCAGCTTTGATCACAGGAATAAATTACACTTTACTGTATATTCACATTTTATATTGTAATAATATTTCATAGTTTTTACTGATATTTTCATCAAATAAATGCAGCCTTGGTGAGCAGAAGAGCTAACTGTGACTTTGTATATGTACATTTCTGAAACGCTTAGACAGTTTCCTCTGATAACAGACTCTAAACTGTAATGTGGACTTTCTGTAAAGCTGCTTTGAAATGATGTGTGTTGTGAAAAACGCTGTAGAAACACACATGAACTGAATTGAATTTCCCTATTTTGGCAAATCCGACATCTTTTCTGAGACACGCGTGAGATTCCTGGTGTTGTTTCCTCTCAATCTGATCTCCATCTGTGTGTGTGTGTGTTTTCAGACGCGCTGTGTCACGACTGGGGTGTGTGGAGCAAGGCTTCGGTGCGTGTGTATGCCGGCGAGGTGTCCTGGATCTACTGTCCTCTCTTCTCTATTCCCACGCTCTACAGTTACAGTCAGACTCAGAACAGCAGTCTGTCTCTGCTGTGGTACCGACACACACACACACACGACCTCGAGCAGCCCATCAACCTCAAACTACACACACTGCACAAAGACCGAGAGTATCTGTGGATACAACCGGCCACGGCGGAGGACGCTGGACTCTACATCTGCATGCTCCGGTAAACACACACACACACGCACGAGATCTCCAAAGCCACGTAGTTTAAAATTAGTGGGTTTTCTGCAGGGTTTGAAATTAACCGGCCAATCAGAAGCTCTACTAGCCAAAAATAAGAAAGAAAAAAAGAAATGAACTGGATTAACTACGTCACAGCTCATATATATACACTAGGGCCGCACGATATTGAAGAAAAATGCGATGTGCGATAACTCATTAAATAATTCAGTATGCGATACGATAATGCTTAAAGTGTGTAAAATAAGCTTAAATCATCTTTAAAATATATTTAAAATTATATAACCTACATGTGTTTCACATTCTTTATGTGACGAGAAAACATCCCGACAACTTCTGGAAGTGAACATCAGTGTTTTACTGTGGCGTAAGAAGTGTTATTTTAACATCAGTGGGCTTTAGGGGTTCAGGTTATCCTACATTAGGGTTATTAAACTACAGAAACTGAATAATCAAATGTAAAAATAAAACACTGCTTAGTTTTCACTGTATAATTAAATATATCCTGATTCTTATTAAAGCTACAAAAGTTATTCAGCCAAGAGTGAGTGATTTTCTCCATCTTTAGTTCATGACCCCAGTTATTGCAATATGTATAATAGATATGCATATTGCGATATATATACATTTGCAATATTTCGATGATTTCAATATATTGTGCATATATATATATATATATATATATAATTTGGATTTCATACTGTCAGGAACCACTGGAAATAACAGGACCCAAGTGCAGAGATGAGCAGTGAATGGTGATTTATTAACAAAAGAGTGTTGCACAGTCTAGACAGCAGTCAGTGCAGTCTCAGGGTACGCTTACACGACAACGATACGCTTAAAACTAAGAAGTTCTTCCTTTGAGTTTCCCGCGTACGGACGACACCATTGTCGAAACGACCCCCATTCACACGGATCCGCGAGAACGACTAAAAACGCTGTATTCTGCTGCCAGGCCAGTAGATGGCGATGAAACACTATAGACTGAACACGTAATACGCATGTGCATCACGTCATTGTCTTCAGAGATTCGCATTTTTTTGTTGTTTACACGGAAACCAGTTTCAAAAACGTGCACTTTGAAACCCGTTTTCAAAACTTTGCGTTTTCAGGCGTTGTCGTGTAAACGAAGGGCCAAAACGCATAAAGTGTTGTACGTTTTTATTTAAAAAAAAAACTGTGTGGTGTAAACAGCCCCTGAGACATTAAACATATGCCATTATTTCACCACAGGGTGAAAACAGAAAACGTTGTAAATATGTATTAAAGTTACTAAAATACTATGGGATTAATATCCTGCCATGATTCAAAACTGAAAATAAAGTTCTGAAAGGTTGAAACTAAGTGTTCGAAAACTCAAAATCTTACAAAAAAAAGTTTTGCAAGATCGAAAAATAAGATTTGCAAGCTTGCAAAATGTAAAAAAAAAAAAAATAAATCTCTGCAAACATTGTTGTTTTTGAGATTTCCTTCTTCAGAACTGCAAACATTTTTTTACTATGTTGCGCAATCAGTTTTTCAGAGTTTCAAATTTGTCAGTGTTCTCCCAGTGTATTAGTTTGTTTTCCAGATTTGAAACCTTGTAAATGGTGATCTGAAACCTGGTGTGCGAATAGGTGAAAAAAAGACTCACTCTCACTCTCCTCACGCAGCGAGCGACTCAGTCATGTACATTGGCCTAATGTTATAATAAAATCTCAAGTACTGTATTGGTGCGATAACTAACTTCAGTAAACTGTTCAATTTTTGTGTTGTAAAAGTCATTTATTCTGAACCAATAATCTTAAATGGATTCTCATTGCAACATTGTTTTGGTATCAAATATTCAACATGAATGCATGAAAAAAAAAAAAAAAAAAAATTGTATATTATGTGTATTTTATGTTTGTTTAATGACTGCTGCTGGCCAATAAAAAAGCCAATAAAACTTATGAATACAATTGGAGTTAAAAAACTAAAAATAATCATAGGACATAATGGGGCATTCATGTTGAATATTCTTTCAAATAATAATCTGTTATAATCTGATAGAGAAAACAGAAAGCTCGCAACTGTGTGTGCGTATCTCCGCAAAGTGGGTGTCCTAAACTCAGCTCTGAAAAAATAGTCTGCAATAGGAGTGCAAATGTAATGTAATGTAAGTTTCTCCCTTTCGAACCTCAGTTTTCAGAGTTTCAAAACTTTTTTTCACCTATTCGCACACCAGGTTTCAGATCACCATTTACAATGTTTCAAATCTGGAAAACAAACTAATACACTGGGAGAACAGTGACAAATTCGAAACTCTGAAAAAATGATTGCACAACACCGTAAAAAAGAGTGTTGCACTCCTGAAGAAGGAAAACTCAAAAACAAAATTATGTTTGCAGAGATAAAAAAAAAATTACCACTTTGCAAGCCTGCAAAACTCAAAAACAACAATGTTTGCAGAGATATTTTTAATTTTTTTACATTTTGCAAGCTTGCAAATCTTATTTTTCTATCTTGCAAAACTTTATTTGTAAGATTTTGAGTTTTCGAACACTTAGTTTCAACCTTTCAGAACTTTATTTTCAGTTTTGAATCATGGCAGGATATTAATCCCATAAAATACAAGTTACAGTCACAGTAACAGTTAAAAGGCAATTCTAATCGGATGAAAAATATATCAGGAAAGATAGAAAAGCTGAAGTGGTGCTGCCAAACAATGGAAACAGTCACTGGAGTAACAGCAGGTGGCGCTGTCGCATTACATCAGTTTATGTGTTGAACTACTGATTTTAACCAGTGCTGTTCTTGTTAACTAAGACTAAATAAAAGTAGTTTTCGTCAATTAAAATAAATTATAAATAGTCGATGAAAAACATAACAGTAAAATTAGAAATGTTGGCTTGGAAACTGAATGAAATAAATGTAAGTACTAAAGTTGAAATAAAAATAAAACACATAAAATTACTAAAACTAAAATTTTAATTACATTAATATAAATTAAAGGGCACCTATTATAACTCTTTTCACAAGATGTAAAATAAGTCTCTGATGTCCCCAGAGTATGTATGTGAGGTTTTAGCTCAAAATACCCAACAGATCATTTTTTACAGTATGTTTAAATTGTCATTTTTTGGGCCTCAGATAAACGCGCTGTTTTAGTGTGTATCCCTTTAAATGCAAATTAACTGCTGCTGCACGGCACAGGGGGCGGAGCCTCACGAGCTCGCGCTCAGGACAATCTCAAGCAACAGAAACTCTCAGTA
Source organism: Rutilus rutilus (assembly GCF_951802725.1). Taxonomy (NCBI): domain Eukaryota; kingdom Metazoa; phylum Chordata; class Actinopteri; order Cypriniformes; family Leuciscidae; genus Rutilus; species Rutilus rutilus. Next base: position 4,160,543 of record NC_140223.1, read on the forward strand.
GCGGTGTTCATTTCGACTCGGAGTCGGACAATAATGCCCACAGAGCCAGAGAATATATGCTGTGTGGACATAGAACAGGTATAGTTTAGTTTAATTATGGTTATAAGTTATTTGTCATCTGCTTTTATCCACTATAAATACAAGCCTGCTGTAGCAAAACCCGTCCGAATGATGACCAAAATATACTGACGAGTTCAGTGAAGTTTATTGTACATCACACAAAAGATGAGCGTTAGTTTTACTCCAGAGAGTAAAACTCTATAAGAGCTGAATAAACATAGTATAAGAAGTGCGCATTAAAGTCTTATCCATAAACTCTCTCTCTCTCTTTCATTATCAACAACATACACAGCGAAGTACACAAAACACTCGTTACAACTAACAGTAAACAAATATACACACCTTTTCAGTGGGTGCTAAATAAACTGGTAAACCTTATATCCGTAAAATGACTCGATGAGCTGTCATAAAGTGCGCGCTCTCACTTTCATTTCTGCCGTGTCCAGTCACGTTAGGCCTGTCGCTCCGGATAGTGTGAGCTTGATCACAAACAGTACAGATCCATCCTCGAGTAACAACGGGAGTAAATGAAGACTGCTATGTTCATTCTTACATCCAACAACAGCACACCTCAATCGCTTAGGAGACATTCTTGTCTACAGCTGCTCAAGCGTCGAACTATGGCGGACTCTGTGTCCAGCTCACTCAGGGCGGGTCTAGGCTCAAACTGAAGTGTCACTCAACAGTCGTGGGAGGGGCCTGCTCAATTCTACGTCACATTGCGCCGAATCTGAGAACAGCTCATTCTGAGACGGTGCTTATGATTTATTGAGATTGTAAAAAAACCACTGGGTGGATTTTTATCATTCTAGGGTGGTTTTGCTCACACACTGCCAACACACATTTATGTTCAAACACCATGTAAAAGTGAATTTTGCATAATAGGTGCCCTTTAATATTGATATAACTAATATAAAATAAGGCTAATTTACAATATTAATATATACTGTAACAGTATATAAATTATACTAAAATAATACTGATCTTATGAGACAAAATCAAACATGGAAGAACAAAAATTATGTTTTAGACAAATTTTTATTTGAACTAAGTGCCAACTTCAGCTCTGTGAAGAATCATCATAGTAGTTGATTAGCAAATAAAATCATTTCAATTCAAAATTCAGTTTTGTAAAGATAAGCAAATATTGTGTTTACAGTAATACA
>NC_140223.1:4166768-4209268 GCF_951802725.1 Rutilus rutilus
CCAATCAGAATCAAGTGTTGTATTGTCATCTGCCTTCATACATGACCTTTGCCCTCTCTCTGCAGTTATGCATGTCTGATGTGTTCAAACGAGACAGAGAGGTGAAAGGAAATGATCTGGTGATCTACCGGATGTATGTGATGTACGCTGGCCTTTACACATGTGTGGTTTCATATCAGATGAACGGACGCACTCTTCAGTTCACACGCGCCATCAACGTCACAGCTGTTGGTAAGACCTTCTCATCTCGTCTCAAGGTCATTCTGAATCCTGCGAGCGATCAGATCAGCTATAACTTCATATTTGTGGTGCAAAACATATAAAACACAACGTTTTATGTGTAGAAGGAGATAAGTTAGGCATAAAGTGAGGCATTCATTATCACTAAATAAACACCTATATCAGGGATTTACAAGCGTTTTTGCCAGCCAGTGTTATTTTAGTATCGTTAATATACTGTTATCGTATTTATTAAATTAGTGTTCATTTTATATTTTCGTTTTTCATTTAAAAAATAAGTTTTAGTAATTTTTTTTTTTTTTTTTTTTTTTTTTTTTTTGTCCGTTTAATTGTACTCATTTAAAATTTCAGTTTTAGTCATTTAGTTTTAGTAGTTTGACTTAACCTAAACTACCTTCAGTTAGAAATGTTGCCTTTGTGGACCTAGCTGAAATAAAATACACTCCCGTTCAAAAGTTTGGGGTCAGTATATGTGTGTTTTTTTTAAAGAAATTAATACTTTTATTAATCAAGGACGCATTCAATTGATCAAAAGTGACAGTAAAGACATTTTATAATATTCTATTCTAAATAAATGCTGTTTTTCAAAACTTTATATTCATCGAAGAATCCTGAAAAATAAAATGTATCACAGTTACTTTTGACAAAAATATGAACTTTTCAACACTGATAATAATCATAAATGTTTGAGCATCAAATCATCATATTAGACTGATTTCTGAAGGATCATGTGACACTGAAGATTCAGTAATTCAGCTTTGATCACAGGAATAAATGATAGTTTAACATATTAATTCACACAGAAAACAGTTAATCTAAACTGTAAAAAATATTTCACAATATTACTGTCTTTACTGTATTTTTGATCAAATAAATGCAGTCTTTCAAAAACATTTAAAATTCTTCCTGACCCCATACGGTGTAAGTTTGAGGGTTTTTCTTTAACATACTTTCTCTCTTGTAGTTCCCGACATCGGCAGTAAAGTTCCCAGAATCCTGAATCCGGCGAGCGATCAGATCTACACAGTGACTCTGGGTGAGCGTCTTCTCCTTTCTCTACTTTTGTCATGTTTTCTGGGATATGCATCAGTGATATTAGTTATTAAATGTTGTGTTGTCATTTCAGGAGATAAAGCGACGCTGTCCTGTCGGGTGATTCTGCCTCACCTGTACACAGAAAAGCAGGAGATCTGGTGGACCATCGATAACAAAACTGTGGAGCAACTCGCCGACCCGCGATTCAGCTCCCCTGAGGCCACGCAGGAGTGTGTGACCAGAGCTATTACAGTTTACTAAAACCATAAGAAAACGTATTACTTTAACTGAAAAAAACGTTCTGAGAAACGCTGTTGAAAGTGGATCGGACCGAGCAGCGCAACACACTTGTAGCCAATCAGTAGTAGGGGGCGTGTGTCCACTCATGATGGGGGAGGAGAGAGTGAGGCAATCAGTAGTAGGGGGCGTGTCCACTCATGATGGGGGAGGAGAGAGTGAGGCAATCAGTAGTAGGGGGCGTGTGTCCACTCATGATGGGGGAGGAGAGAGTGAGGCAATCAGTAGTAGGGGGCGTGTCCACTCATGATGGGGGAGGAGAGAGTGAGGCAATCAGTAGTAGGGGGCGTGTACACTCATGATGGGCAGGAGAGAGTGAGCCAATCAGCAGTAGGGGGCGTGTCCACTCATGATGAGGGAGGAGAGAGTGAGGCAATCAGTAGTAGGGGGTGTGTCCACTCTTGATGGGGAGGAGAGAGTGAGCCAATCAGCAGCAGGGGGTGTGTCCACTCATAACAGGGGAGGAAAGAGCCAATCAGCAGTAGGGGGCGTGTCCACTCATGATGGGGTAGGAGAGAGTGAGCCAATCAGCAGTAGGGGGCGTGTCCACTCATGATGGGGAGGAGAGAGTGAGAGCCAATCAGCAGTAGGGGGTGTGTCCAGTCATGATGGGGGTGGAGAGAGTGAGCCAATCAGCAGTAGGGGGTGTGTCCACTCATGATGGGGAGGAGAGAGTGAGCCAATCAGAAGTAGGGGTGTGTCCACTCATGATGGGGAGGAGAGAGTGAGCCAATCAGAAGTAGGGGTGTGTCCACTCATGATGGGGAGGAGAGAGAGTGAGCCAATCAGCAGTGGGGGCGTGTCCACTCATGATGGGGAGGAGAGAGTGAGCCAATCAGCAGTGGGGGGCGTGTCCACTCATTATGGGGGAGGAGAGAGTTAGAGATCCCCCCAAATCCCCCCATTTTGGGGGAAGAGCGGTGAAGTGTTTTTGTGTTCGTGTTTGTGACGATTTCAAATATCAACAGCGTTTGCACCTCACTGCACCTTTAAGTGAACTAAAATAAAATTTTATTTTAGCTAGCTGCCAAAGCAACATTTCTCATTTTCATTTAATTTGGTTATTTGATGTTCTAAAATAACCAAAACTAAAACTGTAAAAGAAAATAATAATAATAAAAATGACAAAAAAAGTAACCAAATTACTCAAATTAATATTAAATCAGAAAATATAAAAATAAAAAGTATTTAAAAATATTAATATATATTGTTCTGTGTGTGTGTAGGCCTGATTCGTATTTTTACGGCGATGAGGTAAAAGAACGAGTCCTGCATGTGATGGATTTTTCCTCTGATGACCTGCAGAGGGAGTTTAACTGCTCCGCCAGAAACAGCCGCGGCTTCAACACCAGCAGAGCCGTTCTCGAGAGCAAACGTAACTACACACACTAACACACTCTGGGTCCAAGATATACATCCTCCATTGTCATATATTTAAAAGTTTGGTCTCGGTACAATTTTTCTTAAAGAAATCTTTTCTGCTCACCAAGGCTGCATTTATTTGATGGAAAATACAGTAAAAACTGCTAAATATTATTACAGTTTAAAATAACATACATATACATATATATATATATATATATATATATATATATATATATATATATATACAGTACAGGTCAAAAGTTTGAAAACATTACTATTTTTTATGTTTAAGTTTAAGTTTCTTCTGCTCATCAAGCCTGCATTTATTTGATCAAAAATACAGAAAAAAAAGTAATATTGTGATATATTATTACAATTTAAAATAATTGGTTTTCAATTTATTATACTTTAAATGATAATTTATTGCTGTGATGCAAAGCTGAATTTTCAGGATCATTACTCCAGTCTATCACATGATCCTTTAGAAATCATTCTAATATTCTGATCTATTATGAGTGTTGGAAACAGTTCTGCTGCTTAATATATTTGATGAATAAAAGGTTAAAAAGAACTGCATTTATTCAAAATAAAAAAATATTTTCTAATAATATAAATCTTCTTTACTATCACTTTTTATCAATTTAACACATCCTTGCTGAATAAAAGTATTGATTTATTTCAAAAAAAGAAAGAAAAAAAATTACTGACCCCAAATGACTGACCAGTAGTGTATATTGTTGTTACAAAAGATTTCTTTTGAGATTTTTTTTTTTTTTTTTTTTTTTTTACTTTTAATTCATCAAAGTATCCTAAAAAAAAGAATCACAGGTTATGAAAAAATATTAAGCAGCAGAACTGTTTCCAACTTTGATAATGAATCATATTAGAATGATTTCTAAAGGATCATGTGATAGACTGGAGTAATGATCCTGAAAATTCAGCTTTGCATCACAGAAATAAATGATAATTTAAAGTATAATAAATTGAAAACCAATTATTTTAAATTGTAATAATATATCACAATATTACATTTTTTTCTGTATTTTTGATCAAATAAATGCAGGCTTGATGAGCAGAAGAAACGTCTTTCAAAAACATTAAAAATAGTAATGTTTCCAAACTTTTGACCTGTACTGTATATATATATATATATATATATATATATATATATATATATATATATATATATATATATATATATATATATATATATATATATAGTAAAGTGTAATTTATTCCTGTGATCATTACTCCAGTCTTCAGTGTCACATGATCCTTCAGAAATCAGTATAATATGATGATTTGATGCTCAAGGAACATTTCAGATTATTATCAATGTTGAAAACAGCTTCATATTTCTGTGCAAACTGTGATACATTTTATTTTTCAGGATTTTTTGATAAATAGAAAGTTAAAAAAGAACAGCATTTATTTGCAATAGACTCTCTTTTGTAACATTATAAATGTCTTTACTGTGACTTTTGATCAATTAAATGCCTCCTTGATCAATAAAAGTGTTAAGTTTAACTTTTGAATAGTAGTGAATCTGTCGCCACCTGGAGTTTTATGGAGAAACACACTAACTTCAGGCCGACTTGATCAAATCTGCTGGTTTTTCATTAGATACTGTATTAAATTAAAATATATATATATATATATATATATATATATATTTCTCTCAAAAACCATTGGGCACTTGCGTTATGTTTGTTTTGGACCCTGTATACCCATAATGTTTATTTTGGAAGCAAATCTTAACACATTTTTAGTCTCATTATTATTTTAGCATTGTTTTTTGCCGAGTCATTAGTGCTCTTGGCAGATGCTTTTATAAGTGACTTTAACTATGTGTTCCCTTGCCATGCCAGCCGAGATCTAGAAGCATTAGTAGCTAGATTTGACCAGGGAAATGTGTATTTGATATGTGTGTGTGTGTGTGTGTGTGTAGCGTACGTCCCCACTCTAGAGCTGGGCTGTGGTTTAGGTGTGACTCTGGCGCTCATGTTGATGATGTTCGTGGTCTATCACGTGTTCTGGCTCGAGCTTCTGCTGCTCTACCGCTCCTGGTTCGGCTCGGATGAGAGATACACAGGTGAGAACACACACACACACACACAAACACACATTTACTGACCCTGATGTTTGAGCTCAATTATGATGCTGTTTTCACTGGTTATCAGTTTAACATTTAACTCTTTCCCCGCCAACGCTTTTTGAAAAAAGTTGCCAGCCAGCACCAGCATTTCTGATCAATTTCACAAAAGTTTCATACAAGATTTAGTTGTATGAATATCTGAATTTGCAATAAATCAAAAGGAAGAGCAGAACAGAACAGTTTTATAATAGCTTCAATATTTTTTTTTTATCAAAATGAAAGTAAGTTTCATTAAAAAAAAGCAATATTTTTAAACAAAAGGCTGAGAAAATCATGTTTTTGTCAAAGACGACGTGCGGGTGAGATTCATCTAAACACAGACGGGATGATCAACACCCACAAAGCTCCACAGTCCTGTAACTCCGTTTATAGCTTGATTTATATGCTGTTTAATGTTTGATGATCACGTTATTTTACATATGAGATATGCTTGTTTCTGCTTCTTCTCCTGTGTTTTGATCAGGAGATTCAGTTCTCTTTCAGTAGATGTGTGATAGCGCCCCCTACCGTATAACAGTGAAAACAAGGAAAGCCAGATGTTCTGTCAATGGCGGGGAAAGAGTTAATCACACCGTGACGTGTGATATAAGCAACATTCACTTGCCTTAATGTTTCCTAATGGCCATGAATATGCATAATACCATTGTGTCGTTTTCATCAATTTGTATTTAATATATATTTAATTGACAAATATAAATATAAAGATTTTCAGTATATATATATATTAATGCCTTATATGTTTAATATACTTTAAGTCCCCCTGTATTCAATAATTTTATCCCTTAAAGGGATAGTTCACTTTGAAATTAATTTTTGATATGTTTTAGCTTACCTCAAGGGCATCCAAGATGTAGGTGTCTTTGTGTCCGCAGTAGTTTCAATTTTGATATTTTTAGGTCAAACCGTTCTTGTCTGTCAGTCATATAATGCAGGTCGATGGTCACTGTCTCAAAACACAAGCACAGAGTCCAAATTAAAACAATTCCCCATCGTCCAAATGAAACAATTCCCCATCGTAAGTACACATTGATGGCCTAAGACACGAAACGAGCGGTTTGTGTGAGAAAACGAACAGTATTTATATCGTTGTTATCTCTTGAAAACAGCACACGTCCAAATGATCTGACGGCGCGGGCGGGTATAGATATATACATAGATGTCGCCTTGGCTACGGTTTCGTTCCAATGAACTGCAGTAGCGAAGGCGACATCTATGTATATATCTATACGAGGTAAGCTAAAACATATCAAAAATTAATTTCAAAGTGAACTATCCCTTTAAAACTCATCTTTGATAATCAAAATTACATATTTAAACGGTTTTACCTTGAAAAAAAAAACATGCCTTAAAATATCTTGAATGTAACTCGACACCCTCATTTAGTATGCGTGGTTCTATGAATATGCAAATGAGCCCCGCCTCCACTCGCTCACTCAGCTCAGAGATCCACTGGTTGACGATCACACGTTGATCTGATTGGTTACAAGGTAGTTTGTGACGTCAGAAACACCAGCGATTTCAAAGCGTGTTTCTGAGACTGTCTTTGGTTCACAAAATACTCAGCAATGCTGTCGACTTATGAACTTACACACGGTTTGTCTTAAAGCATATTAAAAACACCACATAGACACATAAACAACATTAAAAGCTGGATTTTCACTTTAACTACTTTTTGTTAGTAGATTGTAGTGTAACTACCTAGTTTTTCAGAAGTATCTTCACCAGTGACTCTACTAGCCATGTTTGCTCTCACTCTTGAAGATCAAGCTAAAGTTGAGTTGTAGTTGTGTGTGAACTTGAGTGTGTGTGTGTGTGTGCAGATGATAAGCAGTATGACGTGTACATCTCGTACGCACGCAACAGTGAGGAGGAGGAGTTTGTGCTGTCGACGCTGCGCAGGGTCCTGGAGACTGAGTTCGGATACTCCGTCTGCATCTTCGACCGGGACAGTCTTCCTGGAGGAAGTGAGTAGTGTGTGTGTGTGTGTCTGCATTTACACACACCACCAGCGTCTCAGAAACACACCACCAGCGTCTCAGAAACACACAGGGTTCGTTCACAGGGAACGCAGCGACTCCATCTCTGCATCTGCAACATATTCCTTTATTAACATATTCACATTACTTTATTTACATATTCATTTGTTTACATACTTGCATAATTGACAACATTTTTGGGGACAGAGTGAGTGTGTGTGTGTGTGTGTGTGTGTGTGTGTGTGTGTGTGTTAACCTGTATCTGTGTGTAGCTATAACAGACGATACGCTGAGGTGTGTGTCTCAGAGCCGGAGACTGGTGGTGGTAGTGAGTCCCTGCAGTGCTGTGTGTGTGTGTGTGTGTGTGTGTGTGTGTGTGTGTTAACCTGTATCTGTGTGTAGCTATAACAGACGATACGCTGAGGTGTGTGTCTCAGAGCCGGAGACTGGTGGTGGTAGTGAGTCCCTGCAGTGCTGTGTGTGTGTGTGTGTGTGTGTGTGTGTGTGTGTGTGTGTGTGTGTTAACCTGTATCTGTGTGTAGCTATAACAGACGATACGCTGAGGTGTGTGTCTCAGAGCCGGAGACTGGTGGTGGTAGTGAGTCCCTGCAGTGCTGTGTGTGTGTGTGTGTGTGTGTGTGTGTGTGTGTGTGTGTGTGTGTGTGTGTGTTAACCTGTATCTGTGTGTAGCTATAACAGACGATACGCTGAGGTGTGTGTCTCAGAGCCGGAGACTGGTGGTGGTAGTGAGTCCCTGCAGTGCTGTGTGTGTGTGTGTGTGTGTGTGTGTGTGTGTGTGTGTGTGTTAACCTGTATCTGTGTGTAGCTATAACAGACGATACGCTGAGGTGTGTGTCTCAGAGCCGGAGACTGGTGGTGGTAGTGAGCCCCTGCAGTGCTGTGTGTGTGTGTGTGTGTGTGTGTTAACCTGTATCTGTGTGTAGCTATAACAGACGATACGCTGAGGTGTGTGTCTCAGAGCCGGAGACTGGTGGTGGTAGTGAGTCCCTGCAGTGCTGTGTGTGTGTGTGTGTGTGTGTGTGTGTGTGTGTGTGTGTTAACCTGTATCTGTGTGTAGCTATAACAGACGATACGCTGAGGTGTGTGTCTCAGAGCCGGAGACTGGTGGTGGTAGTGAGTCCCTGCAGTGCTGTGTGTGTGTGTGTGTGTGTGTGTGTGTGTGTGTGTTAACCTGTATCTGTGTGTAGCTATAACAGACGATACGCTGAGGTGTGTGTCTCAGAGCCGGAGACTGGTGGTGGTAGTGAGTCCCTGCAGTGCTGTGTGTGTGTGTGTGTGTGTGTGTGTGTGTGTGTGTGTGTGTGTGTGTGTTAACCTGTATCTGTGTGTAGCTATAACAGACGATACGCTGAGGTGTGTGTCTCAGAGCCGGAGACTGGTGGTGGTAGTGAGTCCCTGCAGTGCTGTGTGTGTGTGTGTGTGTGTGTGTGTGTGTGTGTGTGTGTGTTAACCTGTATCTGTGTGTAGCTATAACAGACGATACGCTGAGGTGTGTGTCTCAGAGCCGGAGACTGGTGGTGGTAGTGAGCCCCTGCAGTGCTGTGTGTGTGTGTGTGTGTGTGTGTTAACCTGTATCTGTGTGTAGCTATAACAGACGATACGCTGAGGTGTGTGTCTCAGAGCCGGAGACTGGTGGTGGTAGTGAGTCCCTGCAGTGCTGTGTGTGTGTGTGTGTGTGTGTGTGTGTGTGTGTGTTAACCTGTATCTGTGTGTAGCTATAACAGACGATACGCTGAGGTGTGTGTCTCAGAGCCGGAGACTGGTGGTGGTAGTGAGTCCCTGCAGTGCTGTGTGTGTGTGTGTGTGTGTGTGTGTGTGTGTGTGTTAACCTGTATCTGTGTGTAGCTATAACAGACGATACGCTGAGGTGTGTGTCTCAGAGCCGGAGACTGGTGGTGGTAGTGAGTCCCTGCAGTGCTGTTCGAGGGACACAGGCGCTGCTGGAGCTCCAGGCCGGATTGACCAGCATGCTTCACGGCGGGAGTCTCCGGGTGGTTCTGATCCAGTTCAAACCGGTCCAGAGGAAGAGCTGGGTCAAAGAGCTGCGGCGGGCCCGTCTCGCGCTCACACTCATCCGCTGGCAGGGCGAGAAGTCCACTCCTCTCACCTCACGCTTCTGGAAACAACTGCAGCTCGAGCTTCCCATGAGGAGGAGCCCGGAGAAACACACACCCCTGCCAGACGTCACACAACACACACAACACACACATCCTGCAAAGGACAAGCTAATCCAGTGCTATTCCACAAGTGCGTTGTAGACATCCGTTCGGTGTGTGTGTGTGAAACCGTCCCTTCACTTCGCTCACTCTTCCCTATATCATACAGGGTTTCAAATTAACTTTTTCACTCTTTTATATATATATATATATATACAAACTCCTGTCATCCAGCATCTCCTCCTTCCTCTTTCATCTTCATCTTTTTCACCAAACATGTGTTTTAGTTGGACAGATCAACACCAAAAAAACATCAAAAAAAAAAGTTAGATTTTGGAAAATATCAGTATTTTCTGTTACTCAAATGCTTTTTAATCTTCGCTATTGCTTCAGTGCACATGAGCTAGTGCGCCGCTATGTGTTGTGTAGTGACGTGTGTGTTCAAGTTAGCCAGATATGAGCAGATTCTGCACAATACGCTGTATTTAATATATCATGATGATTCCCGAGTTCAGTGTTTGTGCTAAATCTGCACAGAAAGTTGAATAGTGGATGTCATATAGTCAAGTCGAGTCGCCTTTATTTATACAGCACTTTATACAATACAGATTGTCTCAAAACACGAGACAATAGTGTCATTGTTCAGTGTTGATTCAGTTCCGTTCAATAACTGTGATGTCATCATCAGCTCTCAGCCAATCGTGTCAGTTCATTCAGATCAGTAATATTGTCGAATATCAAGTGTCTACGACAGTGAATGAAATTAAGTGAGTGAATTCTGAGGTTGATGTGTGTATTGTGTGCCGGAGAGGGCTTGGTTTAATTTGATAAGACCCTAACTGTGCCTTATTGGTATTTAATAATTTTGTTAAATTTGTATTATTTTTGTACTATTATAATATGGATTAATATTCTGAATTAGCTTTTATTTTTTTATATTGTCAGTTTTCATTATATATATATATTATATAATTAAATTTTTTTGGTTACATTTTTCATATTTTTACTGGGGATTTCTATCATTAATTTAGTAATTTTAAGTTTTAGTCATTATGTTGTGTGTTTCTTTTTTATTTTGACTGGATTATATATATAAATATAATTCGGCAATAATAATTTGTCACATTTATATAGTGCTTTTCTAGGTTCTCCTCAAATATATATATATATAATTTCTATTTAGCTTTTATTTTTTTATTTCTATTTTAGTTCAACTTATTTTATTTCCGTTAGTTGCCAAAGCAACCTTTCTAAATTTCGTTAAATACATTTTTTACATCTATTATTTATATTCATATTTTATTTTTGTAATGCTTTATTTCAGTTAACGAACACTATTTTTAACAAGTGTTCGTTAACAATACTCAGGATTCCCAAACTTTGTACTTTGTCAGCCAAACTTCAATAATTGTCAGTCAGATATTTAATATCGTCCTTCTTTTTTAAAGATTTTAAGTTAATATTTCAATAATGTAACAACACATTTTCATGTTCATCATGGGTCTGATGTCCGTTAATGACATGCAAGTAAACAAATACAATTTATAATCTTTTATTTTTATTTAATTGTTTTTATTTAAATGTATTTGTTTATTTTGTACATTTTACGAATCCATTTAATATTCTTTCATATTCCATAACAAACTTCAGCTGTTTCTCACTGCATTGCATCGAGTTCTTGCTTATTTAGTTTGTTTGGTTGTTATCATGCAGCATCTTATATGACCATGTCATGTCGTGTATGTTCTGTGATTACATTTTTTAAGCTGTTTTGATAATTAAAAATGCATGTTTTGCATTCACATCTGTGTCATTGATTCATTTCATCACATCAATTCCCATGACAGCATCTGACGTCTATTTGCATTAATACTTACACTCATGATCATGAATGATGAAATGTTTGCACAAGCATTTCCCATCAGTGGATGGAGGAAGTGGAAAAACCTCAACCAATCACATGCCGTCTTGCTCTATTGACTCGTTTTGTGTGTGTGTGTGTGTGTGTGTGTGTGTGTGTGTGTGTGTGTGTGTGTGTTTCTCACCTCGAGATCTGGAGATGACGGTAAACTCTCTCAGAACAGCTCAGTTTTGATTCTCTGGAAGGAAAAAGCAAAGACTATTAATATATCGTATTATATTATGCACACTATCAATAGCACATATTTTCGTTATATTTAGCACGTTTTTTCATTAAAAGCTTTGAACCAAAACATAATTGCATCATTAGATTCAAAGCAAAAAATACTATTACTCATTCCATAAAGTAAATGATATAATCAGTCATTTTGTGTGTGTGTGTGGTCTCTTTAATGTATTACCACACATGTATTTAATGCTCTAATGCTAAAATAACCCATTGCTAGAAAACAGGCGTTCAAAAATTCACCACAAAGTTGCTTGCCGTGATTTTAATGGGAACAGCAACAACTGAGTTGTCAAGTCACCTTTACTTCTACAGCGCTTTATGCGATACAGATTGTTGTTGTTGTTGTTGTTCAAAACGATTTATTTCATTCGTTCAGCTGAAGTCAGTTCAGTGTTGATTCAGTTCTGTTGTTCCGATCATAAATTATTCATATAGTTCAATAAGTTGTTTATAAGTTAACATTAAAAATCCATTTCACTCTGGAGATTTTCTAAGGCATTTTTACCCATGTAACCTATATTATTAATATGAATCACATTTTCAAGAAGTGACTCAAACAGGAGTTGACTCTATTGAATCACTTCTTGTGAGTGTGATTCATTAATGATAATGATTCAGAGCACTGTTCTGGTGTCAGTAAAGGTCAAGTCAGTGTAAACAGTTGCAAATAGTAAACAGAGTCACAGACAAAAACCTGATGGAAGTGAACTCCAGATGTGCTTCATCTGTTACTGCATGTGGAGATCAGTATACTGAAGATATTTAAGTCTTGCATTATATGCATGAGCTTTTACCATTGCTTTAAAACAAATGTATTTTTTTGATTGAACAACTTTTTTTTCTGGCAAAGTTCCTCTGGCGGGAGTGACAGAAGTATTTTTACCCATGTAACCTATATTATTAATATGAATCACATTTTCAAGAAGTGACTCAAACAGGAGTTGACTCTATTGAGTCACTTCTTGTGAGTGTGATTCATTAATGATTAATGATCAAGTCTTGCGTATGCATGAGCTTTTACCATTGATTTAGAACAGATGTATTTTTTTGATTGAACAACTTTTTTTTCTGGCAAAGTTCCTCTGGCGGGAGTGACAGAAGTATTTTTACCCATGTAACCTATATTATTAATATGAATCACATTTTCAAGTAGTGACTCAAACAGGAGTTGACTCTATTGAGTCACTTCTTGTGAGTGTGATTCATTAATGATTAATGATCAAGTCTTGCATATGCATGACCTTTTACCATTTTTTTGATTGAACAACTTTGTTTTCTGGCAAAGTTTTTTCCGCCACTCCTCCTCTGGCGGTAGTGACAGAAGTATTGTGTAAGATACAGTGACCAGTTCACTTAAATCAGGACTTCAACTTGTGCAAGCCTGGTCATATCTGTGTGTATGGTGTGGGAGTTGCAGAGGTTAGTTGTGTGTGTGTGTGCGTGTGTGTGTGTGTGTTCACTCTGGTGAATTTTGTACCTTTATAAAGCATTTATAAAGGAGATTTAAAGGCTGTTAAATATTTATATGTTCTGTATCACTGTGTTGTGTTTGTTTCCTTTTTCTGTTTAGAAGATAACCGAGTCTTTAAATCTCCTTTATAAATGCTTTACAAGGCATAACTAGTCCTCACTTTAGATGAGCTCACAATACTAGTGAACTGACCACTACTAAATGCTTTATAACTCCCTGAATCTACTACATTTACTCACACTTAAAGGTATAGCGGAGGATCTTTCCGAATTTTAGATAAGACCCGCCCCCTCTCCACTTTTTGAATAATTTTGATTGATTCACCAGAATGATTGACAATTAGGAGGACCAATAGTATAGGTGATCCACCCGGAAGTAAAAAAATCCTCCATTATACCTTTAAGTGATCTTATGAATCACTGACAACACCTAAACAACTGCTTTGTAAATAATGCTATACTTCATTTAGAATATAGAATAAATAAAGTATTTGGGTCATTGACGAATAAGGTTTTTAAAAGTGTAAAAAAAATAGAATGGAGATATTACTATATTTGAAACCATTTTTTAGTTTAGCTAGGTGTTAACAATAAGATTTTGTGGTTTGTACAATTAATTAACACTGTTTTTTTTTTTTTTTTTTAAGATGGAAAAAATTTGTCACCAAAAAAGTCATTCGGTTTAACCACTGATCACTGATCTCATAAATGTAATCATTTATTGGACTACTCTAAACACTCCAACATATTCAAGTAAAACACTGGACAGGGAAAGGAGAACAGGGGAAATGTAAAAAAAAGAGCCTTATCTACTTTATATTTGTATTATTCTAGTTCCTTTAGTTATTAAAAACAATATTAATCCATTTAAATATTTACTATATCGGTTTTACCAAATGACCCATTTATACAAGAATAAAGCATTTATAGCTTTATCTATAAACTTCTTATTACTGTCTATGCTTTATAAATTACGAATGAACTGTTTATTAATGCTTAACTAATGATTAATAGCCTGCAGTTATTATAAAGTGTTATATATATATATATATATATATATATATATATATATATATATATATATATATATATGTATATATATATATTTGCAACCGTTCAAAAGCATATCATTCATGAAAATCATTCATAATATTATTTTTCTTATTTAACGCTCTCTCTTCATAGATACTTTCTATGCTTGGTTATGCAGTCCCTAACAATTTACGTGCCATTGTTATGTGCCATTGCACACACACACACACACACACACACACACACACACACACACACACACACACACATACATGTCTATATTACTAACAGAGCACTATCGCTCTACACTGGCCAAAAGGGGACTCTCTGACCGATGTCTACCTATCCAACAGGGGACTCCCATCAAGGTTATTGTAGTCTGGCATTTTTAAATTAGTTTTTATTTTTCCAATAAATTTCAGTTAGTTTAATGTTTGCAGTTTACAGTTAACTCTTGTGAAAACCTCTTAATAATAAAAATAAAATAATAGTTTGAGGATGAACAAAGAACCAAACATATGCAACTAAAAAGTACAAATTATTCATTCATACTCATTCATATTAAAAATTAAATCTTGTTAAACATGGTGGATAAGAAAAGGGGAAAAAAATTATTCTTTAAATTATTCAGTTTTTTTCCGTTTTCTTCTCAGTGTGGTATCTAATCTAATATGTGTGGTTTAGTTTCACATGAGATGGTTGTCTTACCTGGAATTAATGTACAGCTGTATTTGCATAAAGTCTAGTCATGATAGAAATATTTAACTGGCTATTTCTGAGTGAGTTCATGTAGTGTAACCGCGCAGCGCTTCTGGGTTGTACGTCGGAACGTAGGCTCGCTATTGGCCGACGCTTGTCATGTGTGTGATGCGTGTGATGCTGGCCAATAGTGAGCCTCCGTTCTGACGAATACTTTTGAGTGTGTAGCAAAAGAGTAGGCAAGCTTTGGGACATACTACTTCGTCATTTTCGTCAGGTTAGATACTGATAATTAATCACTCACATAACCGCCGGACTCGCTCGTCCACCATGTCTGTAGTTTTTAACACTTTTTACTCGTGTTTGGAGTTCTAATCGAATCCTCGTTACACGCGCAATGGGTTGTGGGCAATATTAGCCGTAAGAGTGTGACACTTATCAACATGCTATGATTTGGGACGTACTAATTCTATTTTCGAATACTATTTAGGACGGATAGTATGCAAATTGGGATGCACCACCTCTCTTTTTTTAGTTATGAGAAAGAACGAGCCCAAGCACAACCAAAACAATGTTCTTCCACAAAATGCATGCAGTTTTGTTTTTTAACCACTAGAGGGCCAAAAGTTACTTAGTGTACCTTTAAAATCGACAAGTTAATTTCTTTTCAAGCTGACCGCTTATGATCGGAGTGTTTGTCTCTCTCTTTCAGACCTGATGGAGTCGGTCCTCAGGTGTATGCAGGCGTGCCGGCGGCTGCTGGTGGTGTTGAGCTCGGACTGTCTGTGCGAGAAGAGCGTGAGTCTGCTGGAGTGTCGTCTGTGCTTGTACCTGCATCACACGTCGCGCGCCCCCATCATCACCGTCAGACGCCGCACGCTCAGCGCCTCTTGCGGCGACATCACGGAGCTGCGCAACAACTCTACCTGCATCCGCTGGCACGGCGCGCGCTCGGAGCGAACCAACTCTCGCTTCTGGAAGCTCCTTCGACTCGCTCTGCCTCTGCGACCTCTCGCTCTCGGGAAGAGACTCATCGACAGCACTTCCTCGCACTCAGACCTGGCGTCCGTGGCTACGCGTTACACGCAAGCGCAGACTGTCTCGCTTAGACACTCGAGCAAAGGCGGCCGGGTTGGAATGAGGCACTTGGGTGTAAGTGGGCGGGGCTGCAATAGAAATGGGCGTGTCTGTGAGATGAAGGGGCGTGTCTGCGCAATCTGTGTGAGTTTTCAAGAAAGTCGTCAAATTTGGGGTGGAGTTATCGCTCCTCAGTGGAACACACACCTGCATCAGCCTGTGGCCAATGGAACGATACATCACACCACACACAACGCCAACACCGAACCTGGCAACGACCCCGGCAACGACCTCTGCCCCTGTGAACCAGTCAACAACAATCAGACAAATGAGCTACAAACGACGCACTGTTGACACGCTACACTGCTGGAAACTGCACACCAACCAGTGAATATCATGAATGAAATGTGGGGAGATATGTAAATACTTACTATGAATTTAATAAACCAAATATCAGGCTGACTTTAGACTTTTTTTTCTTTTTTTTACAGGCTAGTATATACTGCCAATAGTATGCAATGTAGTATGTTAGTAGTATGCTGATTTAAACATAATATAAGAGTGGCAAATGCATCATTTTTGGGATGCATATTTCATGTATCCCATTTGGTTGCATACTGCGCCTACTATATTTCTACAGACATTTTGCACACTGTATACGATCACAAATAGTACTTAGTATGCTGAGCTGAACATTTATAAGAGTGGCAAATGCATCACTGCAATGAATTAACAGGCTAGTATATACTGCATAGTGTGTATACTGCTAATAGTGTGCAGTGTAGTATGTTTCAAACAGAAGTATGCTGCATTGCATGTGCACATTGCATTATGGGATATAATATCTCATGCATTGAGCTCTGGTTGCATACTGCGCCTACTATATTTCTACAGACATTTTGCACACTGTATACGATCACAAATAGTACTTAGTATGCTGATCTGAACATATATAAGAGTGGCAAATGTATCATTGCAATGAATTAACAGGCTAGCATATACTGCATAGTGTGTATACTGCTAATAGTGTGCAATGTAGTATGTTTCAAACATTAGTATGCTGCATTGCATGTGCACATTGTATTATGGGATACAGTATCACATGCATTGAGCTCTGTTTGCATACTGCGCCTACTATATTTCTACAGACATTTTGCACACTGTTTACAATCAAAAATAGTAATTAGTATGCTGAGCTGAACATATAAGAGTGGCAAATGCATCATTGCAATGAATTAACAGGCTAGTATATACTTCATAGTACAGTACTTTATACTGCTAATAGTATGTAATGTAGTATGTTTCCAACAGTAGTATGCTGCATTGCATGTGCACATTGCATTATGGGATACAGTATCTCATGCATTGAGCTCTGGTTGCATACATACATTTTGCACACTGTATACGATCACAAATAGTATGCTGAGCTGAACATATGTATGAATGGCAAATGCACTATTGCAATGAATTAACAGGCTAGTATATACTGCATAGTGTGTATACTGCTAATAGTATGCAATGTAGTATGTTTTTTAAAAAGTAGTATGCTGCACTGCATGTACACATTGCATTATGGGATACAGTATTACATGCATTGCATTCTCCCGTGGCCTCATGGGATAGTAAAGTGTCCATCGTATGCACACTTCAGAATCTCACCAGAAGAAGTAGGTCAACCAGGTACTTCTTGCCTACTGTTTTATGAGTACTGTGAATTCAGACATACTACTTTGTTTTTTTTGCCAACTATAAAGGGAAGTATGCGACTTTGGATGCAGCCACAGCCTTTGCTCTATCTGGCCACCAGAGGGCAGACTCTTCCCAGAATTGCTCTTGTGCATGTGGCGTGTGTTGTTTTCAAGGCCATTCAGCAAGCACTGCACAGCCGCAGACATGGGTGTGTGTTGTGGTGTGTTATTTAACGGTTCTCAGGAAAGCCTTTCTGTCTGACATCACATTTATTGAGTATCAGGAAGTAAATCTTAATGAAGAAAAACAAAAAACAACAAATATGAATGTCTTTGAGCTTGATCTTCACTTGTGTTCAGATATATCAGGGTGTGTCTGCTATCAGTCACTCCTAAAAATCCCTCTTATCATCGGTTTTTCTTCCTTTTTCAATATGAAGGCTTATCACAGAAAGATTTAAAGGAGTACAGGAAGAATTTCCCTAAAATATTCATGATATCAGAAGTGAACAGCACCAAATACAGTGTGTGTGAGTACCTACAACACTCAATCACAGCTAAATGAGTCATAAAACCTGATTATATAAATGACAGATGATAAGAACTATGCTGTGGGATTGAGGGAAGCAAGAATGGAGGGTTGTGGAAAAAGCAGGAGTGCTTAGAACAACCTAGCTGCCACTCAGAACACCTTAGCAACTGCATATCAACGCCCTGACAGCCACCCAAACTCCCTACTATTTAGAAGACCTTAGCAGTTGCATAGCAACACCCTGGCAACTATAGAGCAGTGTCCTGGCAACCACTCAGAACATCTTAGCAACTATAGAGCAGTGTCCTGGCAACCAGTCAGAACACCTTAGCAACTAAAGTGCAATGCCCTGGCAACCACTCAGTACACCTTAGCAACTGCATAGTAACACCCAGACAACCACTTAGAACAACCTAGCTGGTAGCTACCACTCAGAACACCTCAGCAACTACATATCAGCCCTGACAACCCCCAAAACTCCATAGCTACCACTCCGAACACCTTAGAAACTGCACAGCAATGCCCTGACAACCACCAAGAACTCCCTGGCTACCACTCAGAACACCTTAGCAAACACATAGCAATGCCGTGTCAACCCCCACAGAACACCTTAGTAACTGCATAGCAACAAACCCAAACCTTCCTAGCTACTAGAATTTCAGCAACTGCCAAGTAACGCCCTGACAACCCCCAAAACGTCCTAGTTACTACATAGAGTACCTTAACAACTGCATGTCAAAGCCCTGACAACCATTTAGAACACAATAGCTACTGCTCAGAACACCTTAACAACCAGCATTGCCGTGTCAACCCACTATAGAACTGTATCTGCATAGCAACACTCTGGCAACCACTTAGAACAACTTAGTAACAGCATAGCCATGGCAACCACCCAAAGCTCCCTAGCTACTACATAGAGTACCTGTGCAACTGCATAACAATACCCTGGCAACCACCCAGACCTTCCTAACTACCCTTAGAATATGTCAGCAACTGCATAGAAACGCCCTGGCAACCCATGCCTTGTCACTGCCAAAGTGCTAGGGTACTGCAGGTGGTTGCCAAAAAAAATCTAGTTATATTGTGGTACTTTCATGGTGGTTTTCTGACATTTTTGGAGCTTGACAGATTGCCACTGTTTTGTTGTAGGAAAAACAACACTCTGCTAAACGACTCCTTTTATGCTCCACAGAAGAAATAAAGTCATACTGGTTTGGAGCGACATGATGGAGTACTTGTGCAATGCGGCTTCTTCTGCCCGTGACGAGTGCCCGATGCTCCTGCTATCTGCTTCTGAGGAAGTGGATGTGCTCAGCATCGGGAGCGAAGAACATGAGTCACACTTGCCGGCTCATGTTCCCGCTTATGAGGAGCTGGTAGAGGTTGTGACGCGTGCTGTGGCCAGACTCAACATTAGACATTAGGCCACAAGATAAGCAGGATGATACTCGTCCAAGCAAGCTAGACGAGAGATTCCTGCAGCACAGATCACAACCTCAGCGCCGGGGCTTACCGTTTTTCCCAGATCTTCATGAAGAGATCTCTAAATCCTAGGAAAAACCCCACTCTTCACGTATCTCATCACATTCATTATATGATTATTCGAATGTGGTGGGTGCGAGAGAGGCGGGTTATGGCTGCCCAGCAAACCGTGCAGGAGCCCTCGGGAAAAAGATGTCGTCCCGCCGTCTTGGACGCTTCGGGCCACATCGATTTCCAGCGAACGCACACCGTGGCGTTTGCCCCAAGAACTTGCAACAGGGCACCGACTATGATCACAAAATCTTTCTCGACTCCTCCGCTTCAGGAGGTCGAGAATAGTGCTCGAAAAATACCCAAGGCCAGTCTCGAGGGACTGGTTCCCTTAGTAGATTTTTTAAAAGAATGGCAACGCCTTCCGAATATATCTATATGGGTCCTGAATATTATAAAATATGGGTACAGACTGCAGTTCGGTCACCGACCTCCCAAGTTTGCTGGGGTGGTACCGACTGCAGTGGTTCCAGAACAGGCTCAGGTTATGGAACAAGAGGTACAGACTCTACTGGATAAAGGGGCCATAGAAAGTGTTCCCCTACCAGACAGGGAGTCCGGGTTTTACAGCCGGTACTTTATAGTTCCAAAGAAGGATGGCGGGCTGAGGCCGATTTTAGATCTAAGGCATTTGAATCGTTCTTTGAGGAGATTCAGGTTCAAAATGCTTACTATTCCCATTATCGTGAATCAAATTAGATCCGAGGACTGGTTTGTCACGATAGATCTAAAAGACGCTTATTTTCATGTCTCCATCCTTCCATGTCACAGGAGGTTCCTGAGGTTTGCTTTCGGGGGCGAAGCATACCAATATCGGGTGCTTCCGTTCGGCCTAGCACTCTCTCCCCGCACGTTCACTAAGTGTATGGATGCAGCTCTGGCTCCACTGAGACTTCAGGGCATCCGTATACTGAATTACATCGACGACTGGCTCATATTGGCCCAGTCCCGAGAAATGGCAGTTTGGCATCGAGATGTCGTCCTTGGCCACATTCAGAACCTGGGGTTGAGACTCAACACTAAGAAAAGTGTGTTAGAACCAGCTCAGAAAACTACCTTTCTGGGCGTGGTATGGAATTCGGTTACGATGCGGGCACGTATGTCTCCTGCACGTATCGAATCCATCCTGGCCATGGTGTCAGGGATAAAGCAAGGCCAGGCCATCACTGTAAAGCAATTTCAAAGACTACTGGGCCTCATGGCAGCGGCATCCAACATAATTCCTTTGGGCCTTCTTCATATGAGGCCCCTTCAGTGGTGGCTCAAAGCCAAGGGTTTTTTCCCCCAAGGGGAATCCATACCGTATAATAAAGGTTACGCGCAGATGCCTTCGTTCTTTATTAATATGGAAGAAACCTTGGTTCTTGTCCCAAGGGCCAGTGTTAGGGGCGTCATGTCGCCGGAAAACCATTTCGACAGACGCTTCCTTTACTGGCTGGGGCGCGGTCATGGACGGCCGCTTTGCCAGGGGTCTGTGGCAGGACCATCATTATTCTTGGCATATAAATTGCCTAGAGATGTTGGCTGTGTTCAGGGCTCTGAGGAGCTTCCTCCCAGACATCAAAGGTTACCACGTCTTGATACGTTCGGACAATACATCAGTGGTAGCTTATCTGAACCGACAAGGGGGACTCAGATCGCGCCCTCTATCCAGACTGGCGCATCAGATTATTTTATGGTCCCAAGGGAAAATATTATCTATAAGAGCAATATATGTCCCGGGGGTTCAGAATCAGGGAGCAGACATCCTGTCGAGGCAGGGGCTGAGGCCTGGGGAATGGAGACTCCATCCAGAGGTGGTGGAGTTGATATGGCAGAGGTTTGGAACAATGGAAGTGGATCTGTTTGCGTCTCAAGGGACGTCCCACTGTCCACTTTGGTTCTCCCTCACTCATCCAGCCCCGCTGGGGTTGGATGCCATGGTACAGGCCTGGCCGAGGCTTCGCCTGTACGCTTTTCCCCCAATCACTCTGCTCCCGGGAGTCCTGGAGAGGGTCCGTCAGGAGGGCATCAGTCTTCTTCTGGTAGCCCCGTTTTGGCCAGCCCGAGTATGGTTTTCGGATTTAATTTCACTCCTGATAGCTCCGCCATGGCAGATTCCTCTGAGGAGGGATCTGTTGTCTCAGGCGGCGGGCACTTTATTCCATCCTCGCCCGGAGCTGTGGAAATTGTGGGTCTGGCCTTTGAGGGGGCTCAGTACCTAGATGCTGTCTATCATCTGGGGTGGTCGAAACCATACTTATCTCTAGGGCTCCGTCTACTAGGAGATTATATGGCCTCAAGTGGAATGTTTTTCCTCTTGGTGTAGAGAACATGTGTTAGGTCCAGCTAACTGCCCAGTGGCTTCAGTTCTGGAGTTTCTTCAAGATCGTTTCTCTACAAATTTCTCCCCATCCACACCTAAGGTGTTTGTGGCTGCCATTGCGGCGTTCCATGCACCATTGAATGTTGGGCCTTTGGGGAGGCACCAACTGGTCATAATATTTCTCCATGGTACATGGAGGATGAGACTGACAGTCAGGTCCAGAGTTCCTTCCTGGTATCTGGCGGTGGTTCTCAAAGGGCTATCCCTGGCTCCCTTCGAATCCCTTCAGTCGGCTTTGCTTAGGACTTCACATTCTAGATAGCCTTTCTCTTAGCTACTTCTTATAAAGAGACTGGGAGATCTCCAAGCCCTGGCATTAACGCCAGCTTGCGTGGGGTTTGCCCAGGCGGAGTTAAAGCCATCCTGCATCCAAGACCCAGCTATGTGCCTTAAGTGCAATTTAACATGGCTAGGTCCATGGCCCTGCAAGCATTTCATCCTCCACCACATGTGTCGGCAGAAGAGAAGAGGTTCCTTGCTCTGCCAGTCAGAGTTCCAAGTATTTACCTTGAGAGGTCCTCTTCTCGGAGGAGGTCGGACCTACTGTAGTGTGTTTCGGGTCACCTAATGAGGGTCTCCCGGCTAAACAAACCATAAGTAGGCCTACAAGGTGCACAATTTGCCTTCACCTTTGGCCGTAAGGGTTCATTCTACTAGAGGCATGGTGTCCTCTAGAGCCCTCCTCTCGGGAGTGCTCCTCCACGAGATCTGTGAGGCAGCCGGTTGGGCTACCCCACACACTTTTATCAGGTTTTATAGTCTGCACCTCCCTTGTACGCATGGCGCACATTTGCTCTAGTCCTAGCTAGTGTCTGAGATCAGTTTCACTCTAGGGCAGGCCTTTTTCGGTGCGTGGCCTAGTGGGCATTTGTTCCCCAAAGAGTCGTTTCCAACGACGCAGTTCGAGTTCCCTAACGAAAGGGAACGTCTCGGGTTACGTCTGTAACCCTTGTTCCCTGAGGAGGGAACGAGACACTGTGTCGTCTTGCCACGCCCCTCGATGCCTAGGAGCGGCTTGCTTCATCGCGAGGCTAATGTGTGTGTGTGCCAGCGTCACTTTTATGCATCCGGTTATGCCGTCACGTTACGTCATGAAGCAACACCAATCAGGATTGGATTAGTTTCATTCATACTTAAGAGGCGCACGCTAAGGGAGCGTCCCCAAAGAGTCGTTTCCAACGACGCAATGTCTCATTCCCTCCTCAGGGAACAAGGTTACAGATGTAACCCGAGACGATCTCTGAGCTGAGTGAGTGAGTGGAGGCAGGGCTCATTTGCATTTTCATAGAACCTTGGAACCTTTTTCAAGGAAAAAAACATTTAAATATGTCATTTTGGTGATCAAAGGTGAGTTTTAAGGGACGTCTCAAACTGTTCTCAAATGTACCAAGATACCAAAGTCTTTTAATATTGAACTCAAACATTTCAGAAAAGCAAATGATCTGAGCTGCTCCACATTTCTGAGTGAATTGTCCTTTTTTTCTGAAGCTCAAGCAGTAAAGCATGACGCTTGCAACGCCAAGGTTAGGGTTCGATTCCCAGGGAGCGCTTGAACTGATGAACTACTGTGCAATGTACTGTAAGTCACTTCGAATAAAAGCATCTGATAAATGCATGAATTAGGGCTGGGACGGTTACCGCATTACCGCAATACCGCGGTCACGTGATGCCTACCGCGGGTCTGAGCTCGTCACCGTCATCACCGCAAAAAAAAAAATTTTTTTTTAAAATAAACACTGGCCTTCACATGTGTTCACGTTGTGTCTAATGACATGGATTGTGTCTAATAACATTGTGTCTTACATGGATTCAAGGTTTTCTAAACAAAACTTATCATCAAAAGATGGAACAAATCCGACCTTTCGCAAGTTGTTTCATGACACATAATAACATTCCATTCGTAGGCTATTGACTATAACCCCTTATTTACACTCTGTGGCGTGTTACGGCTGCGACGCGGCTACCGGAGCTGATCGCGCCCACTCTAGTCAATGCTTGTGTTTACAACAGCCACGACGCGGCGTGTTTCAGAAGCGTCTCTCAGCGCCGCTTCGATAAAGATAGGCACCTAGTCTATTTTCGACGGACGCCGCGTCCAAGCCGCACCGTAAATGAATAAAAAAAGTAAAAGCAGGACCTCAGCTTTTAATTGCACGTGCTTATTTAACAGAATTCTCTCACGTGAAGACCGCATTTGTCAACCCTCGCGGAGTCGCGGCAAGTGCACACTCACAGCACCAGAGAGTAATCTTGACGGCACTTGCAAGAAAATGGATAAGGCTACATAATCAAATTCACAAATATTACACCATTTAAACATAATTAAAAATACATAGGCTACTGAGTTACTAAAACAATATTTGTCAAAGAATACACTTGTATGTTCACAGTTTGAACGTTCTTGTTTCCATTTGTTTAATTTCAAGATCTGAGGTGAATTATCCATTGTTGCTTTTACAGCTACAAAGCTGGAGCACTAAACAATATTCAAAGTCACATTGCATGCTTTTAACATTAAATAAAGCACATAAACACTACCTGAGATTATCTTTGACACACTTTGTTTGTTGTTCCAGCCGCAATGTCGCAGAAAAAAAAACTGGGGGAGGGTGGTTGAGGTTTAAAGCGGTTTACCGCAATACCGCGAGAATTTCTTGCTTTTCAACCGCGGTAAGAAAAACTCCATACCGTCCCAGCCCTAGCATGAATGTCAGAGTAAAATGCGTAAGCAGTTTCTCTGCTACTGCCAGTACTGTGTGGGAGGATTCATGCAGTTCTTGTGAAGTTATGAGACGAGAAGGAGAAGTGTGCCGATGTGTTTGTTTTCATAATTGTAGAAGTCATTCGGTCCGGGTAAACATATACAATCATCGCTCAGGTATGGCACGTCACGTCACGTCTGTAATTCGTTTCACCTGAAGTCACACACAAACATTTGTTTATTAATGTGGGAATTTCCCAGTGACTTATCTGTAATTTTGTTTACTGAATTATAATATAAAATAACATGTGTTTGCTTCTGGGGACCTTATCCGTTCCAAAGGCTCGGTCTCTGCAAAGATAGCACAAAATCTGGTTTTATCTAGTGCTTCATGTGTGTATTAAGTTCCATCATGTTTTTAGAGACACACAACAAAAATGTGTAACACTTTTCAATAAGGTAAACATGTTAACATGAATCTAACAATGAAAACTACAGCAGTTAAAATTTAAAGTGGATCAAAAAAGTTAATCAAAGTTGTCCTAAGACAAGAACGGGTATTGTTAAAAATGCATGTATAGTTTTGATCCACTGATCTACTGTATTTCAAACCAAGGTTATTATAGTTTTGCATTTTTTAATTAGTTTTTATTTTAATATCATTTTCAAATTTCCTATAAATTTCTGTTTAGTTTTAGTTAGTTTCATTAATGGTTTTGTTAGTTTTAGTTTAGTTTTTATTTTGTGAACAAATTTCTATTTAGTTTTTACATATTTAGTTTCAGTTTTAGTTTTAGTAATTATAGTTTAGCAGAGTTAACAGAACATTTCCAGTTAAAGACATTTAATTTCAGCAAAGTTTAATGTTTGCAGTTTACATTTAACTCTTGTGAAAACCTCTCAATAATAAAAATTAAATAATTGTTTGAGGATGAACAAAGAACCAAACAAATGCAACTAAAAAGTAAAAATTATATATTAAAAATTAAATATTGTTAAACGTGGTGTATAAGAAAAAGATATGCGTATGATTATTATGATTATTCTTTAAGGTTATTTCAATTATTAATCCTTTCAAACATTATTCTTGTATTGATCCATTTATGCTTTCTGTCTATTGCATCGTTTAAAATCATATAATCATAGTTATACACATATTCAAATGTTCTCTTCAGTCCAGACATTTAGTATAGGCCTACTTCTACTCTGACAAATATACATGTACGTCTATTTCTGGGCTATAGCCATGCTATTTGTTTTTTCCGTTTTCTGCTCAGTGTGGTATCTAATCTAATCTGTGTGGTATAGGCCTATCTTGTTTAGGCTAGTTTCACATGAGATGGTTATCTTATACCTGGAATTAAGGTACAGCTGTATTGTACTGTCTTGGCATGAGGTGCAAATACTTATTTGGGCCTTTCTGCTTCTTAGGGCTGGTTCACACAGAAAGCGGTTTTGCTTTGAAAAACGGAAAAGACACGGGCACAGTGGGGAAAAAGCACTTCGCGTTTTTAGAGCGTCGTGTCATGCACTTGATGCTGCAGAAGATGCGAGACTCAAGCGCAACAGTCATACATTGAAAAATAAAGTAGCACAGTGGAAAAAAGTGATTTTCCGGTAGGCTTATTTAGCAGAGCTTATTACAGTTTTTTTGGATTGCTTACACACTAAAATTAAAAGTAGTACACTATTAGCAAAACCTTACACTCAAGAAGCAAAACATCAGCCCATATTTGCACAACTATAAGCACATTGTCAACCTCACACTTGTTGCAAAACTCTACACACAGTGATTTGCATAACACTAAACACACTTAACATACATTACACACAAAAATCTATCATGAAGTCACTTCCTTGCAAAACCAAAGCACTGACTGTCAAATTACCGCACCGTCCAACCAATTGGTTCAACCCACAGTCATCAGGTGTGCAAACACTTGTTTGCTTAATTGTAGACACACCAATCAGGTGTATAAGCACTATAAAAAGCAGCAGGTGAGTTCATCGGTCTTCAAGCACAATGGAAAGAGTCAGAGAAAGAGTAAGACGAGGAGGAGAACGAAGAGAACGAGGAGAACGAGGAGGAGGACAAGGAGGAGGAGGAGGAGGAGGAGGAGGAGGAAGGGGAGGAAGAGGAATCAACAGAGGAGGAATCAACAGAGGAAGAGGAAGAGATGGAGGCCATGCTGGAGGTAGAGGAAGAGGAAGAGGAAGACGAAGACAAGAAGGTGCTCAAAGGGGACCGAATCTGACAAATGAGATCCGCGCAACACCGGTTGACCACGTTGTCAACCACGGCCTGACGCTGAGGGAGGCTAGACTGCAAGTACAGCCAAATCTAAGCCGATACACAGTGGCAAGTGTGATAAGAACATTTCGACTGGAAAATAGGTATTGTAAAAATATCATCATATCAACATATTCTACATAGGATTGAGGGTCAGGAACGTCAAGGTGGAAGGCCTCCTATGTTCACAGAACAGCAAGAGAGGGAGATAGTAAACATGGTTTTGGCCAACAATGCTATAACACTCAATCAGCTCCAAGCTAACTTTGTCAATAACCACGCCAGTTTCAACGATTTCCATCAGGTCTCAACATCAACACTGGCACGCATCCTAAAAAAACACCATATTCAAATGAAGCAAATTTATCGAGTGCCTTTCGAGCGCAATTCTGAAAGGGTATGTATTCACTTTAGCAGTGTGATCTCGCATACTGTCTCATAATCTTTTACTGTACTGTAATATGTACACTAGATCTACACTGAACTACACAATTTTGCCTGAAACTGTTCTTCAGAGTTTTACGAATGGATGGAGAGGAGATCCAGCATGAGTTCATTTACGTAGATGAGGCTGGGTTCCACCTGATGAGAACATGAAGGAGGGGAAGAAACATCATTGGCCACAGGGCTATAGTAAATGTCCCAGGGCAACGTGGGGGTAATATAACACTCTGTGCAGCCATTACACAGAATGGGGTCCTCCACCGCCATGCCCATGTGGGCCCTTACAACACAGCACTCATACTTACATTCTTGGACCAACTGCACAACATAACAGCAGCAAATCAAATCGATCATATGCAATACATTGTTGTCTGGGACAATGTGTCTTTCCACCGCTCTGCTCTGGATCAGAACTGGTTTCAGCAACATCCACATTTCACCGTCCTATATCTTCCACCATACTCTCCATTCCTCAACCCTATAGAAGAGTTTTTCTCGGCATGGCGGTGGAAGGTATATGATCTCAGTCTCCAGGCTGAGGTACCCCTCATCCAAGCCATGGAGGAGGCCTGTGACCAGATGGAGGTAGCAGCAATGCAAGGATGGATTCGTCATTCAAGACGTTTCTTTCCAAGGTGTCTTGCTAATGACAACATTGCCTGCGATGTTGATGAAATTCTCTGGCCAGATCCAGCTAGGCGAAGAGACAATGTCTATTTTTATTTTTTTTTTACAGTAAACTTACAGTACAATACGTAAAGTGACATTTTGTTACAGTATTATGAATCTCCATGTCAACATATTTGGGCGTGTTGAGAAATAAATTAGTTCCTTCAGTCTGCAACATTGGTCTTGTGTAGTGTTTGGTGAATTTACATTATATTTGTACTTTGTTGATGGTAGCCTACTCTAATCATAGGGAAGTAGAAGTGCTAAAAGTGTTTTAGGTTTATCACAACAGAGTGTAACTCGTGCAAACAGAGTATAGTAATGTGAAACGTGTGTTTCATATGGTAACAATGTGGTTTTTAAACAGAAGTGTATAGTTTTTACAAGAGTGATTAATTATGCAAAGGATCTGTAGTGTTTTGCTAATTGGGTGTGTGGTTGTGCTAATTGTGTGTAGTGTTTTGAAAACACGGGCCCTGTTTTGAAAATCGTGCTTAAGCAATCCAAAAAATTACGAAAACGATTATTTCTGCAAATTATTTTGTTTCAGTTAGTTTTTCAGTAACTGTTGTTAGTTTCGTTTAGTTTTAGTTTTTCACTAATGTTGAAATTTCTATTTTATTTCAGTTTAAGAAAATGTTTTTTGACAAATAGTTTTAGTCTTAGTTTCAGTTTTCGTTTATGAAAATAACCTTGTTTCAAACGCATTTGTTCATTCTGAAATGTGCAAATACTAAAATATGAAGTTTAGCTGTGTTTAATGGACCTGACCTGACATGAACTAGCAATGAACAGTTGATTAATTTACAAAGATCAATAAATACTGTAAAGAATGCATTGCTCATGGTTAGTTAATGCATTTTAATATTTAACAATATTAATGATCTGCCTGCATTGACACCATTATACGAGAACTGAACTGAGCTCCTATAATCCAGAGCGCCTATATATATATATATATATATGCTGTACAAATACATCTACTGATGCTACTGGACACATCTTCAGTGATGTTCCTGGAATCATTGGGTGTTTCGGGTCTTTCAACATCATACACCATCATCCAGGTGACCCAGCTGTGGCTGATCAGACCCCAGCTTGTGTCCAGTTGGCTAATCTAGCTACTTTGCCCCCATGGATCTCCTCTCTTAAGCCATAGCCATCTTGAGGCTTTCTCTGCCGCTTCGGTGGTATTGTGGATGGCTCTTCTCCTCCTCACTCCATTGATGCCTAACAGACTGAAGGCTCTGAACAGGGATCGGGCTGCAAAGCCCCTGCATCCGACCTCTATTGGGAGATACCTTGCTCTCCATCCGGCCTGTCGACACTCGCTGACCAGTCCCTCATACTTGGCGAGCTTCCTTTCAAAGGCCTCTTCCAGGCGGTCTTCCCAAGGGACTGTTAGCTCCAACAGAACCACTTGCTTGGTGGACTCAGCCAAGAGAACAACATCTGGTCTGA
Organism: Rutilus rutilus; assembly: GCF_951802725.1. Classification (NCBI taxonomy): domain Eukaryota; kingdom Metazoa; phylum Chordata; class Actinopteri; order Cypriniformes; family Leuciscidae; genus Rutilus; species Rutilus rutilus. The sequence goes on from NC_140223.1 coordinate 4,196,124, forward strand.
AGGTGGTGGTCACATGTGGTTGGGGAACTTAAGTTGCTGCTCCAGGTCCACCAACAGCTGCCAGTCCCTCGCCATGGCCAGGAGGCCTGCAGATGTTTTTGCAGCTGGTCTTAGCTGCTCGCCAGCTCTGATAAAGGTGATGGATTGTTTGGATGGGCGTGAGCACTTGGCCCACTCGACGCCTGCAGCAATGGCTTCAGTGATGGCCTTCAGGACCTGGGGTCTCATTTATAAAGCGTGCGTACGCACAAAACGGGGCTGGAAACGTACGTACGCCAGTTCCCACGCAAAGGTTGTGATCTATAAAAAACAAACTTGACGGGAGAATGTGCGCACCTTTAAGCAAACTTTGAGCCGTGCGTACGCACATTCTGGAGACAAAGGGAATTGGCGACACCGATGGTGAGCTGGAGTTAAGTGTCTTTTTGGTCACTTTTAGACAGACAATCTAAAGAAAATTTAACATATACAGAAAGATAATACAGATATAATTTCACTCACCAAGCCTGCCACTTGAAGCAAATATCCATCCCTTCTTAAATGTCCGCGCCAGCGAGCGCGTTGGGCCGTTTAGTGAAACTGACGCAAATAACAGTTTAAATAAATAAAATAATGATTTAAACTAATGGAGTTAAGCACTTAAACATGAAATCATTACTGAGAAGTTACAACATTTTTATATTCAAATTCAGTCAATAGAAATATTTGTTGTTAATGCGGTGTTTTTGAACACTTTTCCTCTGGCATGCTTTGTTTTAATGTTTTAACCACAGAGATAACTGCTTATCATGATAATACCAGATTGTCTGAGAAAATAGTTTCGTGCAAATAATGCCCAAGGACTATCTGTTTCCATTAAAAGTATTAAAAATACAGTTCGGCCACTGGAAAAGATTGAGAAAAACTTTCTCTGAAATGTGTTTTACACTATTTGATTTATGTATTCAAAAACAAGGCAAGATATAGGCAACTACTTGATTTTTATTCATGTAATGTGTCTTGTACCTTTAAACGTTATCACGTGGATGAATAATCATATGCAAATGATATGCAGATGAGGATCTGCATAGTAAAACTAGGCGTTGTAAGCTCCATATATGGTTATTTCGGGGAGGAGACGCATGTGCGCACAATCTTCCGCTGAGTGGGATTTATAAAGTGAATTCTGCGCAGGTTCTGGCGTACGAACGGTTTTATAAATCCGAATATTATTTTGCGTACGCCATTTTTGGCTTTCGGGCGCACGTACACTTTTAGTAAGGTTCCTACGCACAGTTTTATAAATGAGACCCCTGGTCATGTCTCCACCTGTACCTTCCCTCTCCCAGTGCCTTTGAGCAACAGCTCAGAATGTGCTCTAGGGTTCCACGCCTGGAGCACAGTGGACATGTTGGTGACTCCACTTTGCCCCATCTGTGAAGGTTTGATGGACTGGGAAGCACATCATATACCACCTGGATAAGAAACTTGCCTTCCACAGCTCCGCCCATGTCACCTTCCTCTCGATCGCGTTCTCCCATCGTATCCAGGCACCCTGTTGCCTCATTCCCACTGCCCTGCAGGTTCTCTCCTCCTCGACCACTGCTCTCACCTCCTCCTGGACTAGGCGACGCCTTTCCTTACCTTTGGTGGTGTCAATGTGGGGAGTTGAAAAGGAACCCAGTCCAGCCCTGCCTCTTGTTACCACTCCCACCAGCCTGTTGTGATGCAATCTTGCCTCTGCTTGTTGAACAGCCCCCTCAGCCTTCCACTTACGACCAGTCCTCACTTCGATCCCAGCCTTTGCCACCTTTGGATCACTTGAGTCTCTATATTGCAACACTTCCCTGGCTCTTGTTGCCTTGAATTCCTCTTCCAAGGACTTGAGTGGCAGTTGCAGTTTGTTGCGGTCCCCATAGAGTGCGATGCTGCTTAGGCTTTTAGGAAGCCCCAGCCATTTTCTAAGGTGGCTGCTGACCTTCCTCTCTAAGGTTTCCACAGTCGAGATTGGCACTTCATAGACGAGGAGCGGCCACAGGATCCTGGGAAGAATGCCATGCTGGTATAGCCAAGCTTTGAACTTCCCTGGCAATCCAGACCGGTCCACTGACTTCAGCCATCTGTCCAGCTCAGTGCAGGTTGACTGGATGGATGGTGCGTCCCTCAGGGTGCTGTCAAACACCTTGCCTAAGCTCTTTACAGGCTTCTCAGTGACGGTCGGTATTGTTGCCCCTGCAACGCTAAACCGGAAACTGTCATCCACCTTTCCTCTTCTCAGCACATAAACTAAATTAACAACTAAATGATCTTTTTTACAACAAAAATGAACAGAAACACGACAGAAACACGACTTGAGGTTTCACACTTAAATGAAGAGCACTTCCTCTTTCTCTCTCGCTCGATCAAAAAGGAACTGTCTAATCGCCGTGTTTCATTTGATCCGAGCGCTGGAGGACAGACGGCTGAACTTTAGTAAGTGCTCTCTCGTTTTACCCTGTCTCGTCATCTCTCTACTCTCACTCTTTTCCTCTTCACACACTTTCACACACACATGTTGGCCGGTGGCATGTGTGCGGCTAGGTCAGGTTTCTCAGTTTTTTTTCTGGATCAGGGCACTGTGTTAAACTGAGTGTGTGTTGTGAAGCTTGTCGGGTGTAATAATTCACACTTATGCTAGTTGAGATGGTGTTTTCTCTTGATTTTCTTCCTTTTTGTTTGTGTTGTTGGTGTCTGTGATCTTTTGTTTCCTTTAAACACTTTGGGGCGGTTTCCCGAACAGAGATTAAGCCTAATCCTAGACTAAAATTGCCCTTTAAACCAGATTAACAGAAATCTGCTTTCTTGGTCAAGGCTTTAAATAGTCCTAGATTTAGTTTAGTCCAGAGTTTAATAAACTGATTTCCTGGAGGAAGACTAGAGTTACTCCAGGACTAAATCGAGGCTTAAATTAAACCTACCAGGAGGCAGGTTTAACTTCAGATTAACATTGTGTTTCAAAGTGGACACGTGTATTACTTGGATACACACACACACACACACATATACATATATATATATATATATATATATATATATATATATATATATATATATATATATACACACCACCGTAAAAAAAGTTTGGGGTCAGTAAGATTTTTTATGTTTTTAAAAGAAGTATCTTCTGCTCACCAAGGCTGCATTTATTTGATAAACAAATGAAAAAAAAAACAGTAATATTGTGAAATATTATTCCAATTTAAAACAGCGATTTTATATGTGAATATATAGTAAAGTGTAATTTATTCCTGTGATCAAAGCTGAATGTTCAGCATCATTACTCCAGTCTTCAGTGTCACATGATCCTTCAGAAATCAGTATAATATGATGATTTGATGCTCAAGAAACATTTATGATTATTATCAATGTTAATATAACTCCTATATAGTTTACAGCATTTGCAGATAATTTTTTTATCCTTGCGAAACGTTTACTTGTAATTGAATTAATTTAAAGACAAGGACACAATTTGTTAAAGCACTGTAAAAAAAAAAAAAAAGAGCAATTTTAGCTTTCTAAACCCCCCACCCCACCTAAATGAACCGAACCGAGACATCAAAACCGTGGGATGTACCGAACCGTCAGTTTTGTGTATCGTTACACCCCTAATAAATATATATATATATATATATATATATATATATATATATATATATATATATATATATATATATATGTGTGTGTGTGTGTGTGTGTGTGTGTATATATATATATATATATATAGGGCTGGGGGAATTAACGCGTTAATCTTTGCGATTAATTTGAGATGCTTAACGCGTTAAAAAAATAATAACGCAATCAACGCAACACTTTTTTTTTTTTTTTACCTCATTTTAATGATTTCCTGTTACGGCTGCTATTGAAAATACTGAAAATATGCCGTCCCGCCTCTCCGTGTTCGGCGATCAGGTTTCATTCTCGCGCAGCTTTCATGAGTGGCTCTTTTCCGCGCAGTGCTCTCCATTCCGTGTGTGTCGGCCGTGTTTGCGCTGCGTGTTCTGCTCTGTCGTTATTAACGGCCCAAACGTTCGAATCATGTACCGATCACGCACTGGAAAAGCAAAGTGAAACGTGAAATTTCTCAGTAGTAGACTTCTGTTTGCAATAGCCCTACTGAGATGGTATATGCTGGGCAAACATGGTAAAAATACCTGCTATTATCACATGCTCTGGTAATAATAGCTTATTTTATTTTGATAATTAGTAAAACAAATTTTTTTTCAAAAAAGTTAAATTGATTATAGAAAAAGAATAATATATTGATATATTGATGTTTAATATTATTTAAATATAGGGCTATTTTCTGTTCCTTTTTTTCCCCTGTGTTGTTTAATTTAATTAGGTTATCCTAAGTTTAAATATTGATGATAACAAGCTTGGGGGAAATGCAATTAATTACAGCAAATCGTGCAATTAATTAGTTAATTTTTTTTAATCGATTCCCAGCCCTAATATTTATATATATATATATATATATATATATGTGTATGTGTGTATATATATATATTACAAACAGACTTCCAGCATTTCTTCTCTTTTATTCCATAGCTGGTGTGTGCAGTTTGTTTAGCTTGCTTAAAATAATTTTCTCTTGTTTATTAAAAATTTTTTTTGATTGCAGTCTTTTTCTGATTCCATTGTTTCCTTGGATTTGCTTCTCAGTTCCATGCAATTTTAAGCTTTTCTTGGTTCATTCCATGACTCCATAGTCCAGGTGTAACTAATCCGTACTTAATCTGTGTTACAGAAAGCCATTTTTTAAGACACAATTAACTATTCTAGATTAAGGCCTACTCCTGTCTTAATTTAAACCCTGTCCGGGAAACCGCCCCAAATGGCACAAACAGTTAAATGTTTGTTTTATGTTAAATGTCTAGTTTTTAGGTTAATTTAGTAAAACGTAGTTTAGTTTCAAGTAGCACAATTAGGCTAATTTAGTGTTGTTTAGTTTGGTAAAATTTAAATTTGCATAGTAAAATTGCACAACCAGAGGGTTGTTCCATAAAAGACGCTTAGAAAAGCGGGGATTAAACTCCAAAACCGGACTTGAATGAGCCTAACAAATAAGTTGGGGCTAAAGTGGTTCCATAAAAGGTAATTGAAGTTCACGCAATCTCACTAATTTGATCCAGGTTTATCTAGTCTAGATAATTGCGTGTGCACGTGTTTCTGAAGCAGCCTTATAGGTCGATCGTGGATCAAATCGATCCACCATCAAACAGCCTATATTTTGTGCTGTTTTATGCGTTTGTGACATGTTTTTTTTTTGTTTTTTTTTGTGCAAAACTTACATTTTACAGTTATATTCTCCATCTGTAAATGTTAGAAAGTCATGCAAATATATCCATTTTGCTGATAATCTTCATATTGAACAAGCGCTGCTGTGCGCATGCGCGCCATATAGGAGCGCAATAATTCTGACTAAAATATACATTTTGCTTGGAAAATTAATATGCGATATTTTATAACACCAGAAATATCTTCTAATTATTTATCTTTAGGATGTTGGATTAGTTGCAGTGAACTTCTAGCTCATTACAAGATGACATATACTTATTTAGAATGCTGAGAATGACAGCTTTTAATGCAATAATCTTTTGGAGAAAGCAAGAATCCCCAGTTTTAAATGAGTAGATGCAGTTTCTAAAGTACATTATGGAGAGGATAACATGAAATTAAGAGCAAATGTAAACATTTTGAAAAGATATGTGCAACTCTAAAATCAAAGAATATTCCATAAAATAAAGGAATATATATATATTAGCCTACATTAACTACATTTTTATATAACCCTCCCTTTTATTTCTAGTTATTTGTTATTTTATTTATTGACTTATTAAATATTGAATATTTGATATTTAAATAATATTACTTGAATAACTATTGGGAATTATGTGTCATTATAAGAGTTTGATATAAATATGTGAATGTTAAATTTGTATTAATATTTATTTATTGTTTTTTGTCTTTTTCCCCTTAAATCATATGTAAAAGTGTCTAACTATGTACTTTTTGGTTATTGTTCTAATTATGTGTTTTTTAGGCTATGTGTTGGTGGGTATTATCACAAAAGAAAAAAAGTAGAAGGAAAAATAAGGAATATTTGTATAATTGTGTTAAATGTATTTGAATTGAAAGACATAATAAAGTACATAATATATATATGCTAAAATATTTGTTATTTGGACAGTAGAATGCCTTATTTAGAATAGTGTATTTTTGTAGGCTAATGTACTGTCAATTACTAAGCTCAGATTCATCTTACCAGTTAAAATGTACTCTGTGCTTTTGTAATTATTTATTTTTAATTTTGTGATTTTAACTTCTGCTTTACAAAGCTTTTTTTTAGATTGTGTTCTAATGTTCTTCTAATAATCATAAACACGTACTACAGCTGCCAAACAAAACCAGAGAGAAATGTATTCATAAATCTTTAAAACAATCTAATTACAGTTTTTTCCAACTGCTTACACACAAAATCTTTTCATGTCACACGATTTTTGAAACCTCTCATCAAAGTGCAAATCTACATACCAAATCTCCAAAACCATAAGCTATTTCTCAGCCTTTGACTCAGTTTTCAATTGCATTAAACACTTTTTTCAAAACACTACACACAATTCTCTACCTAAAACACAAAAATCTAACAGGAAGTGACTTGCTTTCCTTTTCCAAACACAACCAATCAAAATGCTACACTTATTCACCAGGGCTGCGGTCAGCCCCGGCAAAACGTTGCACAACGTTTTTTAAACAGAAACGGTGATGCGTTGAACACACTGTTCTGATGACGCAAGAGTTGCAACTATGGCAGCTGAGAAGGCCATTCTTTGTGTTCTTTGTGAAGAATTTTCTGAGCCTGATGAAGTCGGTATAAATATGTGTTTAATACTACAAAATATGCCCGATGTCACAGTTACTGCACTTGCCGCCCAGAACAAAAGAGAACATCCCAGTCGAGTGAAGGGATTTGTGGAAACTGAAATGGAATCACACATCTTATCTAATTCAGACTAAAACACATCTATTTAGCCTCACATACTGACTTTATTTGTAGGTCATACTGTTTTAATACCCTGTATTTTCTTTCTCATTTTTAGGAAAAGCACTTAATTACCATTGTTTATTTCTATACCAATACACTTGCAATGAAGCTAAAAATATAAACAACTACATCATTATGTTGATATCCTATATTTTTTACAATAAAACTTTCGACAAACATGTCTTCTAATATCCTCAGTTGTTGCGTATACCGAGCTGCATCAAACACATTTGTAGATTACTTTCCTTGAACCCATTGTGCGAGTTCACTTTAATACCGCATGCTTTATATACATGTTGCTGCTGATTGGACTGCAGTTCTGACACACCCACCAAACAAGAGAAAACATATCTCAAACCCCGTTGCACACCGGTGCACGCCGTTTCCAGGAAACATGACGTTCAACCCGGAAACCGTAGCAAAACGTTGCGCACCGTTTTGAACTTGAACATGCCCCAGGTCACACACACACTCCCCTCATATGTGCAAACACGAATTGCTTAACTGATCACTAACCAATCACTGCTTTACTGTAGTATAGGCCTAAATAGGTCAAAGGTCAGATGATCTGTTTTGAACAATTGATTCCTGGGACCCCCCATAAATATTTTCTGTTTCTACATTGCATTGGTGTTTACAGTGTACTTGTTACATCAGATTACTTTCACTGTAGAACATTGTATTGAAATGTAGATATAAGCCTATGAAAGACCAAAGAGCTTTAGATTTAGAACAACAGTGTTTACATGGTATATCCAAAAATTTACTATTATGAAAGAAGTGTTTACCATTTGATGCAAATGCTTCATTCTGACTTGTGTTTATGGCATTTTGAATGCAGTGCTACATTTTGAAGGAGATGTGAGGCATTTTGCATTTTGTGTGTGCAGTTTGGGGAATTGTGTGTAGAGTTTTAAAAAAAGGAGACATAGTTTTGAAAATGTGTGTAAGCAGTTGGAAAAAACTGTAAATCTTGGGCACAAAACATTCATCCAGTAAAAAAAAAAGAAAACCTGTAGTATATATATTGTATTTATCTATCTATCTATCTATCTATCTATCTATCTATCTATCTATCTATCTATCTATCTATATATATACAGTGAGGAAAATAAGTATTTGAACACCCTGCTATTTTGCAAGTTCTCCCACTTAGAAATCATGGAGGGGTCTGAAATTGTCATCGTAGGTGCATGTCCACTGTGAGAGACATAATCTTAAAAATAAAAATCCAGAAATCACAATGTATGATTTTTTAACTATTTATTTGTATGATACAGCTGCAAATAAGTATTTGAACACCTGAGAAAATCAATGTTAATATTTGGTACAGTAGCCTTTGTTTGCAATTACAGAGGTCAAACGTTTCCTGTAGTTTTTCACCAGGTTTGCACACACTGCAGGAGGGATTTTGGCCCACTCCTCCACACAGATCTTCTCTAGATCAGTCAGGTTTCTGGGCTGTCGCTGAGAAACACGGAGTTTGAGCTCCCTCCAAAGATTCTCTATTGGGTTTAGGTCTGGAGACTGGCTAGGCCACGCCAGAACCTTGATATGCTTCTTACAGAGCCACTCCTTGGTAATCCTGGCTGTGTGCTTCGGGTCATTGTCATGTTGGAAGACCCAGCCTCGACCCATCTTCAATGCTCTAACTGAGGGAAGGAGGTTGTTCCCCAAAATCTCGCAATACATGGCCCCGGTCATCCTCTCCTTAATACAGTGCAGTCGCCCTGTCCCATGTGCAGAAAAACACCCCCAAAGCATGATGCTACCACCCCCATGCTTCACAGTAGGGATGGTGTTCTTGGGATGGTACTCATCATTCTTCTTCCTCCAAACACGTTTAGTGGAATTATGACCAAAAAGTTCTATTTTGGTCTCATCTGATCACATGACTTTCTCCCATGACTCCTCTGGATCATCCAAATGGTCATTGGCAAACTTAAGACGGGCCTTGACATGTGCTGGTTTAAGCAGGGGAACCTTCCGTGCCATGCATGATTTCAAACCATGACGTCTTAGTGTATTACCAGCAGTAACCTTGGAAACGGTGGTCCCAGCTCTTTTCAGGTCATTGACCAGCTCCTCCCGTGTAGTTCTGGGCTGATTTCTCACCTTTCTTAGGATCATTGAGACCCCACGAGGTGAGATCTTGCATGGAGCCCCAGTCCGAGGGAGATTGACAGTCATGTTTAGCTTCTTCCATTTTCTAATGATTGCTCCAACAGTGGACCTTTTTTCACCAAGCTGCTTGGCAATTTCCCCGTAGCCCTTTCCAGCCTTGTGGAGGTGTACAATTTCGTCTCTAGTGTCTTTGGACAGCTCTTTGGTCTTGGCCATGTTAGTAGTTGGATTCTTACTGATTGTATGGGGTGGACAGGTGTCTTTATGCAGCTAACGACCTCAAACAGGTGCATCTAATTTAGGATAATAAATGGAGTGGAGGTGGACATTTTAAAGGCAGACTAACAGGTCTTTGAGGGTCAGAATTCTAGCTGATAGACAGGTGTTCAAATACTTATTTGCAGCTGTATCATACAAATAAATAGTTAAAAAATCATACATTGTGATTTCTGGATTTTTTTTTTTTAGATTATGTCTCTCACAGTGGACATGCACCTACGATGACAATTTCAGACCCCTCCATGATTTCCAAGTGGGAGAACTTGCAAAATAGCAGGGTGTTCAAATACTTATTTTCCTCACTGTATATTGTCTAATTTATCATTGTAGCCTTATTTAAGTTGATTTTCTGTATTTATTTTTGGACTAATAGTGGTTAATAAGTCCAATAATGGTATGAGAGAGTGTCAGTGGTAATATCATTGTGTTCTTCTCGGTCAGTGTTAGAGGATCTGTGTAACAGCTGAGGCTTAGCCTGACAGTTAGCCTGCCCTGGACCAGGCTAGTTTCCCAGCATAAGTTGCCAGGGTAACTGAGTTTGAACTATTTTAAGTTTGCTTTATGAAACAGAATCCACCAACAATAAGTCTTACTAACCAAAATAAGCCTGGCTTGTATTCTAATCTTGTTTTATGGAACAACCCTCAGTTTAGTTCAGTTTAGTTTAGTTTAGTTTAGTTAATTTTGAGTTTAGTCAAATGCTCTCTGCACAAAAAAAAAAAGAAAAAAAAAGTTGTTGTTGCCTAAAATTTTTAAGTACAATCAACTTAAATTACATTAAACTGATTTAAAAATAAGTTTAAACTTGTAAAACTTTGAAAAAAAAGTGGTAATTTGCTTAACTCATTTTAATGAGCAATAAAGCAACATAACATGTTGCAATAAAGCAACATAACTAATTTTAGTTCAGTGTATTTTAGTTTAGGGGATTCTGTAGTAAAGCAACACAAATAGTTTTGTCCAAAGTACAATTGCACAATCGGTTTCCTTTCTCCCTCTCGTTCGTCCTGTCGTTCTCAGTCGTTGGCATTGTTTTGCTGTCTGAGGTGTTTCTGGAGGGTGTGTCTTGTGGGAATTCCCTCTGACAGTATCGATATTTACATTTACATTTAGTCATTTAGCAGACGCTTTTATCCAAAGCGACTTACAAATTAGGACTAAATTAATTGAACATGGGGATGACATCAACGCTCTATCCCTTTCTCTCTCTCTGTGTGTGTGTGTAGGCGTTCTTCCTGTTTCGAGAGTCAGATGAGGAGGACATGCAGAAGCCAGTTTGCTCTCTTTAAGTGTTTCACCCGGTCACTCGCGTCCATCAGCATGAGTCTACAACGCCTCTGCTTATACACCCACAGATACAGGTACAGCTCTCTCTCTCTCTCTGTGTGTGTGTGTGTGTGAGAGAGAGCGGTGTGTGAGTGAGTGTGTGTGTATGAGAGTGTCTCTGTGTTTGTGTACGAGAGTGTCTCTGTGTTTGTGTTTATGAGAGTGTCTGTGTGTGTGAGAGGTGAGTGAGAGGTGTGTGAGTGAGTGAGTGTGTGCGTGATGGTGAGTGTGTGTGTATGAGAGTGTCTCTGTGTTTGTGTTTTTGTGTGTGTGTGTATGAGAGTGTCTCTGTGTTTCACGAGTTCACACTTACATATTTGAGGGGGTAAAGTTTAATGCATTTTTGGCGTGCTGTCCGGAGGGAGGGCTCCGAGCTCGGAGTTCGGCCCGAACCCAGAGTACTCCCCCCGTATGTAAGTGTTTAGGACTAGAAGCGTGGAGAAGGGATGCTGCAAAAACTGTCAATGGAATGAGGTGAGACTGCTGAGTATATATACACCTCTTACCATTGATTGCTGAGTGCTCTCCACTTGTGTTAATTATCTGAACGTGCTCCTCCCGAACCTTGTTAATAAAACATCATTTGTGTTTTTGTTTGTGTGTGTGTGTGTGTGTGTGTGTGTGTGTGTGTGTGTGTTTGTGTCGCTGCTAGCCATTTTGGTGCCCTAAGCATAATTCCTTTATGATGCCCCCCACCCCGACCCCGAGACAAAAAAAAAAACACGTTTGTTTTTGCCAATTTAATGTTAACTTTTAATTACCACACATATAACTCAATACCAATAACACAATAGCAGCATCACAGTATAAAACTTGAGCACACTAAAAAGAGAAAGTAGAATCTTCACAGCTTTGCTGACTTTGTAAACATATGTAGAATAGCCAACACACACTACACATTTGAAAGTGCAATCTTTTCTTCAGAAAACAGAATAGCAAAATAAAAAAATTATCCAAATAATTCAGACATGTTTTTTCCAAATTCATTGTCACTTTGAATAAATTACATTTATTATACAAAATATTCAAACAAGGAATCTTATACCGGAAAAAAATGATAAACATTTAAAACTGAAAGCATGGCAGCCAAGGAGTTCTCCCCCTTTATTCCTTATTTATCAACTATTTGATCAATCTAATCTAATCTAATATAAAAGCTTAATAGAATGAGGTGCAATAATGCACACAATTCAACAGTAATGTTTGCTTTAAATTACATCATTCATAATGATTCATAATGCTACTGCTACTGCTACTGAGAAAGTATTAACCACCGTCACGTCAAAATAAACCATAAACTACTGCTATCTAAAGAAAGATAGTAAAGAAAGTAACAGAAGCTACAGTTATTTGTAAAATAGGTAATGTTTAACTGTAAAATCTCAATTTAGCTTGCACCGAAGTTATAAGTTTTAATAACATAATTTGCTAACATTAACATCAGCAAGTTCGAGGCGCATTACGATTAGCAGCAGCACATTTCCCGTATTTAAGAATGATTAAACATGGACTTACCTGCAAGTGATGCACGGGCATCATCTCGCAGTTTCTTCTTCTTTCTTTTCTCAGATCCTGACTTCTGCTGTCTTTAGGGGCCATTTCCAAAAAAGTTGCCTACTGTCTATCAGTCAAACTTCGTCAGGCGCCGGCTCGAACAACCGGCACGGACCATCCAACGGGGTGGGGGGGTACTTTCTAGACTAGAGCAATTAAATTATCTTGTTCCCCTTTTTTTGTTACATACATGGCTAAAATGTGCCTAATAATATTTCTATAGGCTCATGAAATAATATCGGCATAATTTTTTTTTTTCATTAGGCTATTTTTGTTGCCCCCTCAGCACTTGGTGCCCTACGCACAGCGCGTGATGCGCGTGGTGGGAGCGGCGGCGCTGTGTGTGTGTGTGTGTGTGTGTGTGTGTGTGTGTGTGAGAGAGAGAGTGTGTGAGAGAGTGTGTGAGAGAGAGAGAGAGAGAGTGAGTGAGTGAGTGAGTGAGTGAGTGAGAGGTGTGTGTGTGAGTGAGTGTGTGTGTATGAGAGTGTCTCTGTTTTTTTTTGTGTGTGCGTGATGGTGAGTGTCTCTGTTTGTTTGTTTTGTGTGTGTGTGTGTGTTTGTGCGTGTGAGAAAGAGAGTGTGTGCTTGATGGTAAGTGTGTGAATGAATGAGAGTGTCTCTGTGTTTGTGTTTTTGTGTGAGTGTGAGAGCGCATGTGTGTGTGTGTGTGTGTGTGTGTGTGTGTGTGTGTTTGTTTGTGTGTGTGTGTGTGAGGAATTTTAGAGGAATATGCTAATGCACATGATTGTGAGTAAGTGTGTATTTTTTTGCGTTTTCTCTTATTGTTGTTCTTGCTTGT
>NC_140223.1:4211768-4231768 GCF_951802725.1 Rutilus rutilus
GTATGTAAAACTGTGGGAACCTTTTCTGCTATCTAGCAAAGAATATGGATGGGCGATATGACCAAAATCTCAATTTTACTTCACAGTAACGATATCATGGTTTCACAATTCTCAATATCAGTTTTGATTCCACAGCATAAACTGAATTTCAAACTCTTTTTTTGAGTTTTTTTATTTTAATTTATTTTTTTGCAGGTAGTCTCAATGCTTTTTAAGTAATTTTATGTTTATTTTATGTAAAGTTTATTTGTTTCTATAAGTTTATTAAATTAGAAAGTGTATCTAAAATTTTAAATTAGAATTAATTTAGATTAATTTGACACTATTTACCCCTTTTTTATTATTATTTCTATGTACAATAAAACTAAAAGGTGAAGATTTTTGTGGTGTATCATTCATCAGTGTTTGTTTTTCCACTCCAATGTTCCAGTAATTCCTGCCCACTAAAAGCTGCACGGATAAATTTGCTTACCCCACACATAGACCCATCTATGTAAACGATTTAGAAAAAGTTCCATCAATTCAAACTTTATATCATCGCTATGATATGTAGTGTCATATCACCCAGCCCTAACATGCAGTAATGCTTTAAAGGTTGTATCAGCGATTTCAGGCCCAAAAAAGGCCCAAACATAAATGATCACATTCATGTAATCTTTCCTAATGATCCGCTAGTGTTGTACCCCTGAATAGAGGGGGAGAAGATTAATCACAGAACTCGCTTGATGTTTTCTCCACTGCGAACTTTATGTGTAATCTTTTTGTAACATTTGACATTAAACAGTTCTTTTTCAAATTAGCTTCATTGACATCTTTCTTTACATACATTCAACAATTTGTACCGTACACATTTAATTACATGAGTACACTTCTTTATAATAGGCTATTTGAAACCCATAACACTATAAGGTATACAAAAAAAATACAATAAAGAATTTTACAGTTACCTGAGAATCAACTCTTTTAAATCTTTCTCTTTTTAATCATCAATGCATATTAACTATATGGCAAATCAGTCATAAGCACGTAAATGTACTATTTCAACGAGTTATTTTAGCTGAAAATGCATCTGAAATTCTCAATTCACTTTTCATACTCTATACATTCACATTTGTTCAGCAAGTCAACAAATCAGCACTATTACCAGAATTACAACTTAAATACAAATATCGAACATACTCGAGCTTCGCGCCATTATATACAATTTTATAAACCTTTAAACACACATTCAAAATAGCTTGACTATAGTGCTGTCAATATTTCATAGATTTTGGTAATTCTAAAATACATATTTCAATCTGTCACACTAGCTGCCCGCCCCATAAGCATGCCGTCAAAAAATAGCGTCTCTGTAGGCAGCCTAGGCTCTGAGATCTGCACACAAAAACAATTGGTTTCACCAACCACTCAAAACCAAAATAAATAGTGTTCCAACCAATCACCGACAGGGGGAGGGTGTTGTGACATTTTGCGCTCCTTAAAGTCCGCGTGAACCGGAAGTTGCAAACGACTTTTCTCCAGTGCTGTGACGTATTTCCCAGTGAAAAGGAATATTGAACAGAGGGCAGGGTTTTACTCTAGTGCTCCTCCTCTCCATCTCTCGCTCATTACAGACTAACGATTTGAGGGGAGTGGTTAAGCGTTTCCCAAACCAAGCCGTCAAACATACGTCATCAGAGAAGGTCCTCCAAGGCAGAGGGGAGGGGCATTTTCAGATTTTGATTAAAGATTACGAAGCCAAAAAAATTGTTTCTGTGTTTTAACTTGCACGGATTAATTGTTCACCACAAGACTAGTAATATGCGCTAACAAAGTAAATAGGGTCCATTTTGATTTCATGCCGACTTTAAGATTAGATGAATGTGATCATTTATGTTTGGGCCTGAAATCGCTGATATAACCTTTAAACACATTTGACAAGCTAGTTGATAAAAATCAACAACCGGTCAAGAAAACTGATTGGCTAACGCTATTTTCCCACGTCTTGTCTGTGCTCTTTTATCCTTTCATGTTAACTGAAGTGAATAATGCACTATTTTAACTTTAATCAACAAGTAGAATTGATCATGACATTCTCAAGCTTATTCCAAAATAAATCGCTGATCCAATGCTGAGCTAGTGAATGTCTGAACTAGTTGATGCACAAAATCAATACCCTGATAAAGAGGTTGACTGGCAAAAAGTATTTTATGTATTTTGAAAATACAAAAATACTCATCTTAAATGTATTTAAATACAAATACAAAATACTATGTGGAAAAATGTATTTAAATACAAATACAAAATAGTATTTTGTATTTCAAATACGTATTTTAAATACATGTATCTGAAATACTGCCCATCCCTGCGCCCTCACTATCCCTACAAAAGGCGACAAAAATCGGTAAAACGTGTGTTTTCGCTATGTAACGTACATTAGCCAAAGTAGTGTCCTGGCCCGTTGCTGCTTCAGAATCGGGTCGGGGCAGACGCAGGGTGACACAATAATAATCTACACCGGTCACCATTACTTTGTACCCATGTTCTCACTACACGCTGTTCTGTTGTCAATAAACACACGATGCCACCGACGTTTACACTCTTTCTCTGTGTGTGTGCTACGACTCCTGAGTGATGCCGGGGTCCTATGAGGAGCTGGTAGTTGCCTCAATCGTGCCTGTAGGAGCGGTAACCATAGTGATCATATACCATCTATGACTGAGCTGAGTTGGTGATTTTCTGAACTGAAAAAAATCTAAGTTTTTTCAAAAACCAAACAATGCAAGTATCCTATGCCTGTTGACTTTCCCAGATGTGGCAGATTAGATTTGTTAAGGCTAGTCTGACAATAATGGCAAGAAGGCTTTTGCACTTAGCAAACACAGCAAAATGTGGAGACCATAACTATGCATTTAGGTGAGTGGACAGAGGCAAATAATGAATGAACACAAAAAGAAATAATCTTATCATTTAACCCATTGTACTGTATAAATTGACTGAGGTATGTTCACTGTCGTGTAAGCCACTATAAAAATAATTATAATAAGTAAATTTGTGTGGTGCAAGGTTTATGCAAACAACTAATAAAGGCCTACATAAACTTTTGACATCCTCTTATAGCATGTTTTTTTTTATTGTACGGAAGATATAGATTCTTAAATTATGGGCTATGAAAAACATTTCTTAATATGTCATACATCATTTGAAAGATATTTCTAATCTATAAATTGCAACAAACTTATAATTAACACTTAAATTTAAGTTATTCTTAGACATTTGAAATAGTAGTTTTAGCCATTAATTCTCACGAATATGTTGTATTTCACATTGTTGTGAAATTCTATAGAGGTATAGAGGGTTAACTAAAATTATAAGATTAAAATGTTGTCCTCCTGGCCTGCAGGCAATTTCTGATGACAGTAAGGCAGGCCCTAGTCAGTCAAGTGAGGATCTGCAGGAGGGCAGCCACAGTAGAAAAAGACAGCATGAGGAAGGAGAGACAGTAGAATTCATAATGATAGACTTTGTATGCTGAGATAAGCAAATGTTTAAATAAAACATACTTTGCTGAAGACATGAAGTTTTGGTGGGTGATTGGCATACTAGTCAAATAACAGTCTGATCATGCATTGCTAGTGGTGATCAGGTAGGCCTTTGTTTACCTTTGTTCATTGTTGTTTATCCATGATTTCAAATAAGAATCCCCCAATGGCTTTTTAGTGCAAATCATTAGCCCAAATTACGCAAAGTAACTACTTGAGCACTAGTTAAAGCCCAAATTACACAAAATAACGAATTGAGTTTAAATCATTTGCTGACAGCTTGGTCCCCCCCCAGTTAAAAAATCCTATCTGCGCCACTGAGACCAGCGACTAGTCATGTGACGATCACTGAAAACATCTGATCAGCGGATTTACACAAATCATTTCACTTTTAAGAAATGTTTTCTCAACATTGCACCGTTGCATATCTAATCAGTTCCGCATTAATTATTATTTAAATTATCACTCAGTGAGTCATTTAACCATGTATTACTGTCTCTGGAAGGCTTTTGTATTTCTAACACATTAAAATGCGTCATTTCATTTTTTAGATGCAATGCGGGGATTCCCAGACTATTTTTGTCATCTGAACCTATTTAAATATAATATATTTACTTGAATTTCCCCCTGAGATTTCAAGTTAATACAATTAGGTCATACAGTAATTCAATTAGGTCAACAATAGAATAAAGTCCATAATAATAATGATATTAAGTTGACTGTTCTGACGTCAGGTTAATGGTCACATGACAAAAGATTTTATCATTTGCTTATATTTTTTAAATATTTATGATTTAATTAATAGCAGTTCTGTCACACACCCCAGTCTGGGAAATCCTGACGTAATGTAATATTTAATGCACTTCATGTTGTTGATGATATTTTATTTCTCTTTGTGTTTTAAAATCAATATGGTACAAGATTATCCTATTAATCTCATAACGATACAACTCATAACGATAAATATACTGATGAACAAGTTAGGTCAAAAGCAATCTAAAAGTAGTCAGATCCTTGAATTATGGATTCTGTTACTAACTACAATGATGAACACACACACACACACACACACACACACACACACACACACACACACACACACACACACACACACACAATACATTATATATATATATATATATATATATATATATATATATATATATACCTCTATAGAATTTCACAACAATGTGAAATACAACATATTCGTGAGAATATATATACATATATTATACTGTATATATATATATATATATATATATATATATATATATATTTTAACTACCTATACGTGGACATTCAGCAATGGAAAATGATATATCTTGTATCTGTGGAATTATCATAAATTATAATGCATATTCACAGCAGGGATCAAACTGAATATAACGCTGATTTCACTTTGTATGTTATTTAGTTAAGTATACATGTTGCTATTTACACTGAAGTACATTTGCTTTAATAATCAGGGTAACATGCAGACTGAAATGCTTCTCATATCTGATCTGTGCGTTTGTGTAGATGCCAGTGGCCCACCGGTGAACATCACTGCTGTTTTGGGTCACACCGCTACATTCAAATGCCCCAATCAGAAGAGCGGGACTGTTACACGCTTGTACATACTGAGAGTTGCTGAAAACAGGGATGATAAATTCATCAACGGTTTTGATACATCCAGAAAGTTGGATGTTCTTTTCGAGTACCAGAACAGAACCAAAGTGAACCAAACAAACCTCAGCATGGCGATGACAGATGTCTCCGTTTCTGACGAAGGATTGTACAGATGTTTTGTCTTTTACGGCAGAGTGGAGCCTTACTCAGAGATCTATCTCAAAGTCACAGGTATGGCACAAGATATACAGACCCCACAGGGTTGAGTTAAGCTCAGAACTGAAGAATCGGCTCATTTTCAGTTTATGAGTGTGAATTTGAATCTGAATGGCAGAAAGAGAAATTATAATACAATAATTCAACAACAACAGGATTTTCAAAACAACAAATTATGAATAATTACATCATTAATTTTGACAAATTATGCTTATCTTTTCTCGGATATGTACAATATATTTTATCTCAACTAATGGGATTCACCCTCTTTATTTAAACTAAAGCCCAATTTATACTTCTGCGTCGAACTTACGCCGTAGCTACGTCGTAGGCTGTGTGTAGCGCGCGTACCCTGACGTGCACCTCTCCAAAAATGTAACAACGCGTCAACTCTATGCGGATGCAATCGCTGTGATTGGTCTGCTAGGACCGCTCCCTCGGGTTTCACATGCTCCCTCTGCGCGCGTGAATGCGGACAACGACACAGAAGTATAAATGAAAACCAACGCGTTGCCTACAGCGTAAAGGCTCCGGCGTAGGTCCGACGCAGAAGTACCATCAATGCAGATTATTGTTTTTAATTTAATTTTTATTTTTAATTTTGCCAAACAATAACCAGAGGGTGTGCATTAAAAAAGAAGAAAGTACATTTATGGTGATTAATGTTTCCATATAATTGTATAAAAATAATATTGACAAAACAAAGTGAGGAAATTAGCGCATTCTGGCTAATTAGTGAATATAGTTGATTTCTGTAAATCCTCCAAATGTTATAAATATGAGAATATGTTTAGTTATGGGTGGTTCATACTAAAATATAAAATGCATTATTAAAAACTATACTTTTGATTTTCTTTTACTTTCTTCCTTTTTTATGCACCCCTATTCAAATGCACTTCAAATTTTGAGCCATTCTCAGTTCATTTCTGAATGATACACCACCCTGATAAGCTCCTACATTGTGTGTAATGAATCTGCGGTCGATCATTTGAATATATGTTCATGTGCGAATATGAGTGTGCATGTCCGTTTTAAAACCATCTCTGGTTTATTTGCGTATGTAGGGGACATAGGGGTATGCTGACTGTGTACAGTTGAGACACTTTTTGAGTTTTGATTTTTCACACAAAAATACATACTGAAAAGAATTGAATTTTTACATGAAATGCCACATGACATTACATTACATTAGCTTGTAGACTAATATATTATCAAACAATAATACCCATAAGTAGTTTATATTTTCCACAATTAGCGAATAAAAATAAGGTGCTTTTTGTGTCAACTCTGTCTCAACTGTACCTATGTACGGGACAGTTGAGACAGTACTATGGTACAGTTGAGACACCCACCATTTTTAATGAGGGAAATGTAACTAAATGTTCATTGCAAATATAATAAATAAAGACAAATGAAGAAAATAACAATTGGGCAACATGTCTGTTTATTCATCCTTTCTAAATTCATTAATTTTATGTAAATTAGGACCGTTAAAATGTATAAAACATGAACAAGATATTTAACAAACAGATATCACAACGGTACAAATGGAAACATTCCAATCACAACACAATGTCAAAGTAACAGTAAGAAACAAAGGGGAAAAAAACTGATTCAGTTGTCACTTTCACAATGATGGCATGTGTAGCTGTCTCCGCCAAGGGTACACTCTGTGTGTGACCACACGCTACATCTGGAGCAGGACACCCATTTCTCTCCCGACCTTGACCTTGAAAACCATTCTTCACACACCAAGCATTGGGTGTCTTCTGTGCTTTTCTTTGTTCTTTTTCCTCCTTCCTTTTTCTCTTTCAGGATCTTCCTCTTCACCTTCGTGGAGGATCTTTTTTTCTCCTCTTCAAGGGTCTTCTTTACAGGGGTATCAGTAAGAATTTCAGTGGTCATCTTCTTTCGACGTTGAACCTATTGTTGTTTTTTTGTGCATTCCTACCTCTTTGGGGGGTAGCCCATAATACAAGGCTGCAGCTGTCCTGATATAAGACACCAGGTTGAGCTCCTGGTCATTAGTAAGAACTGTATTGCAGCTCTGGTACCCTACTGAGGGCAGCAGGCCTTGGCCCTCATCAGCAAGCTCTTTTCTTTTTTTTCACATATCGGGCCAGTGAAGCAACAGGAATCTTGAACTTCTCAGCTACCTTCCTAATTGATATGCCCTTATCTACAACTTTTGCGGCCCTCTCTAAATGGTATCCTGGCATTCCCCTATTCATTGTCCTAGCTCTTGTCCTAGCTCTTGTGCTGGGCATCCTGTACAAGTATAAGATAAACATAAACAAAAAGTCCACATGCACTACATAAACAGCATAGCTAACACACACACACACACACACACACACACACACACACAAATAAATGAATTCTTTAAAAATTAAATGTTCTTTAAATTAACTATGTGACCACACATCTTTAAAAGGGTGTATCAACTGTACCCGTTTTACCACCTTGTCTATTTGACAACTTGCTAGGTTATCTTTATAACATACATGTTAGAAAAATATATTCATTAATAATATACAGTTTAAATATAATAAATATGAAATTGTATTTTTAATTGCGTCCTATGCTGGCCAATTATGACGTTTAACCTGTTATCATAACACTGAACAAATAAACAGCGTGTTTTGTAATATAACTCTATTGGGGTACGGTTGAGACACTTGTGTTGAGACACTATCCCCCGCTGGCCACTTTGCACATTTCTCTAGATTTTGCATTGAGCTTGCATGACTCAATACCATGAAATATGCCAATTTTTAGGGCACAGAATAACGTTTGTAATGGTACCAGTTACGTTTAACAGTCACATAAGGATAATAAGTTATTCATAGTTGAGTGTGCAAAAAAAGATGCAAGCCTTACCTTAGAAAAAAAACTTTTGCAGATATCTTCTGATCGGAGACGCGTCCAGTCTTCAGATTTTGCAGGATAAAAGAGGACACTAATACGCATGTGCACAGCAAAAATCACAACTTGTGCATGCTGCGCGCGCAAGTTATTTAAGGTGTCTCAACTGTACACATCTCAACTGTACACATGTCTCAACTGTACACAGTCTACCCTACATCTGTCTGTGTGCGCTTGCGTTGGAAACTCACCGCTGCTGAGTAAGCGCTCATGGGAGGCTATTACTGACGTGGGTTTTGAGGAAATGAAACATTGTAGGGGGAACCTCTCCGGATCTCTAAAATGTCACTTATTCCACTGTTCTCTCCCTTTTTAAAGCCAAATACAGCCGTCCCACAATCGAGAAGGAGTGCAGTGAACGTAAGAACGGCGATGGCGCTGCTGGGAAAAGCTGCCAGCTGAGTTGCTCGTCGACGGGAGGTTACCCGCAAAGTGCCGTGATGTGGGCGGAGCTTAACCCCAGTCTGATGAGTGTCGTTCACAAAGAGAGCTCAGAAGATCTGCTCTCCAAAACATGGACCATCAACCAAACCATCACGTACAACTGCGACCATCCAACCAATGTCAGCTGTGCCGTAGATGGCGCTGTTTCCCCCACCATCACTATATGTAAGTGAGCTGGATGTAAATTGCATTCGATTAAAGCTCAAAAAAGCAAACCAAGCAATTGCTTGGGGCCCCGAGCTGGCCTGGGGCCCCAAGACAACGACTGGTTAAGAATAAAATGCAACGACAAACTGTGTGAGCGCCCCTTTGATAGTCAATGTAAAGTGCAATGACACTGTTATCGGGATCCCCCTCAAGGGGGCCCCCCTCAGTAGTCGCTGACAGCAGCCAGCCAACCACGTGTCCATTTTGCTTGGGGGCCCCAAATTCCTTCAAACGGCCCTGGCTATGAGTAACACACTTCTAGCCAAAATAACCTTGAGTTTGGTTACATGTCGTTTTTGCCAAAATAACTTGCGAGATGTGCGATATTCCAACATGTAAGCAAAGTCAGCAGTGATTACAAGGTGTTCGGTTTCATTTCTTCACTCATTTCATTTCTTTGTCTAATTGATGACGAGTCTATTCTTGGGCGATGGTTTAGACGTCTATTAATTTTTCACTGACAGCCCAAATTTTGGCTTGTTTTAGTCTATTAAACATCTTTTAAACGCAAAATTGCTTGCTGGGACTTTATTTTAAGGTGACGCACATGCACGTTTCTACATGTACGTATAGTATTAGTAATAACAGTAACTAAGCCTAAACCAAACCCTAACCGTAACTATAGTAAGTACATGTAGGTAATTAATATCACTCAGTACTTATTTGAGTAAGTACGGTGTAAATACGTCACCTTAAAATGAAGTGTAACCAAAAAGTCATATTCCAAGTCTTTTGAAGTTTTGTGTGACTGAATTTAGAAATTGTTGATCACTGAAAATCTTGTCCTCTAAGATGTAGTGGGGGCATTTAGCTCATGAATATTAATTAGGTTATATTGCATAAGTAATGTGGAGTAAATAATGTCAGGACATTTTTTATTTTTGGTCAACTTTTCCAGGGCTTTTCCATCTTTTAGATGATCATCCTTATGCAAGGGAGAGTATCCTGAAATTTAAAGGGTTAGTTCGCCCATTTAAGACATGAAGTTGTATGCAATCCTTACCAGCACTATAGTGCATACACACTGACCCACTCTGTGGTAACCTCCCTGGTCAGAGTTCTGGCCGCTCGAAGTTTTTCAAGAAAGTAGTCCCGGTTAGTTTCCGGGGCCTAAAAACTGTGCGTTATTACGTGAAAAAATTATATGCGTTGCAAAGCGTGATTAATTTACATCACAAAAAACACTCCGGGCAAAATTCATACCTCAGTTTTAATCGGCACTATTTTCTTTCCATTTCTATCAATCCGCGCTGCTGTCAACGTCAACAGTGCACACGTTCCGGGGCCTGTACCATGAAGGTAGCTGAACAAACTCGGGGTTACAGGATTGGTTTTGAGTTGACAAATCCAAACCGTTGCGATCAGGCTTTATTGGTACCATGATGCAGCTCATCGACTTTCTCTGTCAACTCAGGCTTTGATCTTTAAGCTATGATTACTCCACGCGCGCGTGCACATAAAAGAGTGACGTCGACACTGAACAGCCAATCGCGGGTAGTAGAGCGAGAGCGTTATATTTTTCCGCGGAGGAGCAAGAGATAATTATTCAGAATTACGATGAATTTAAATATGTATTTCAAGCTCGAAACAATACGGTCTCTGTGCCAAAGCAAGAGAAGACTGTTGGAGAAAGATTGCTGATTGTTAATGTGTAAGTTAAACAAATACGTTCTATATTTATGTAAAATTATGTAGGCCTATATGTATGTGTAGCCTATATGTTTACTATACCCTATAGCCTATTTGTATAATATATAAAAAATGTACATGTATGTACTAAGAAAGATTAATATTCCTTAAATGCTTTTTAAATGCAACCCCAACTCCAAATGTTCTTGGCAGCAGATAAAGACAAAATATAAAAATAATAATTCAAAGTGGTGAGTATTTACCACAACCTTTTATTACTTCTGTGAACATTTGATCACAAACACTTGTTTGCAGCAAACAGAAATAAAGTGTTAAATTCAGAAAACCAGAACACACTGGCGGAGGAGTTGGCTCTGAGTAGGCAATAAGCGGGGCGGCCGATTATGGATGGGATTAGAGGTGCTGTACAATCTGACCCTGGTGCTGGCTCCTTTAAGTAAGTAACACTGGGTACGTGTGCAATACATTACTACTTTTAAGTTGTAAATATGGCTGACTGTATGTTCTGCAGTAGAGAGAAATGTGTCCCTGTTGAAGCCAGCACACACAGTCTCCCACACAGAGGTCAGTATGCAGCAGACAGAACACCAAACATAACCTGCTTTACAACAGTTATGCTTTACATTGGCCTATTTTTATTTATTAGGGTGGAGGAAATGAAGACACTCTGTCTGTGTGTTCTCAGACAGTTGCTGATGTGAATGCACTGGGCTTTTTATTATGGCAAACATTTGAATGTGTGGCATAAAAAAGGGACTGGCCCTTACACATCTCTTTTATTGTAGGATTTTTCACAACCTGCCCCAGAAACTGAGGCCTCTACCTCAATGGGCTTCAGAAGAAATGTGTAAGGATTTAAAACCCTTGACATAAATTACAGTCAGTCCTGTGTTTGTAGGAAGTCAAGGAACTTTTTGTGATTTGATGAGCCGCCAGAAAACTTGTAATGATCATGTTTGTGGTGGAATTATGTTTCAGGTGGAAACAGACTCAGTCAGGGCCCTGTACAAAAGAGTCTCGAACTAGACTGCACACTAAAGTAGTCTCAAACTAGACTGCACACTAAAGGAGTCTCAAACTAGACTGCACACTAAAGTAGTCTCAAACTAGACTGCACACTAAAGGAGTCTCAAACTAGACTGCACACTAAAGTAGTCTCAAACTAGACTGCACACTAAAGGAGACTTGAACTAGACTGCACACTAAAGGAGACTTGAACTAGACTGTTCACTAGGAGCTGACTGTGAGCTGAGAAAAGAAAAATGGAGATCAAACAGCTGAATAAAACTGATCTCAGTATGTGAACTTATTTAACCAAGTAACACTTTAGTATTAATATTTATTAATGAAACTTTCTCTTGCTCTCTTTCTCCCTCTCATCCCACAAAACCAATAAAACAGTTTGAGACTTATCTGCAGTTTCAATGTGCTTTTATTAAGTGTAATATTGTATGGTGATTGCATCTACATCTGCACCAGCTGGGTGGTCAAGTGTGATCGGGTCAGTTTCATCGGGGAGAAGCTGGTTTTGTGGTGGTTCTCGCTCTGTTCTACTGGTGGCTATAATGTGCAGAATGGCACATGCATGCAGCCACTATCTCTGATGAACACAGTTGAAACGTGCCTTTAGGATGCCAAAGGTCATCTCGATCTTCACTCTGGTTTTACTGAGGGCCACATTGAAGCGGTGCTGTGGCCCTGTCTGAGGTCAGGGGGTTATTGTGTAGGTTTTTTCTATCTCAGTTCAAATTAACTGTTTTGTACTGTACCAAATTTAACTTGCTTTCCTCAAAGCGCTGACACAACACAGACTCATGGAAAATTCGTGAGTCAAGCACTGGAGCCAGGCCATTTAGCATCCAAACTTGTGATCATACGTTCATGACCACAAGTCATCAGCAGATGAAATGTTTAGTAGATCATTTTTATATCTTGTTAATGTTACTAATTTAAAGATTCATCTCACAGAAAATAATCATCTCACAAATTCACATCTCTACCTGAAGTGATAGGATTTCCTATTAACATCTGCCTCATGTTCTCTTAGAGCAGTGGAGACTAGAGCAATAGACTATAGGGAATCCTATCATAAGATTAACAGAATAATAATAAAGATTTAAAATAATTCTTAACATGTATTATATTGTATAGTACATTTGTGAAATGTGCTTTAAAAAAAAAAAAAAAATTGTTCATGTGATGTCACCCTATCAATATATCTTACCGGCAATTTTATAAAAGCCCTCTTTTATGGACATAGTCGATAAATGTCCGGGGAACACTATTAATGAAACTATTCATGTACTCCTGCAGAGCAAGGACCACCTTGCGAATGGTTCGACAAACCGTGTTTTCCCCCAGCTTCTGTGCATCACCCACCGTGCAAGTAGCCTATGTACCACTTGCAAAAAAACACAAACGCAATACCATTTGCGGTACAGTAAGTGCATGAATTCGACGTGTTAAATTATTTATGTGCGGCTCAAGAAGTTCGCAAAATAAGACATTCCTTCCGCGGAAAAGCTGTATCTTTCATACAAGTAACTATCAGGAAAGGCAAGGGGATTTTGTCAGGCTAAAAACTCTTTCTTTACAAAGTGCTCGTCTAACAATTTGCGCTGAGATGTCCACCGGATTTGGAAGAAAAGGTGAAGTCATTGCAACAAACCCTTGGAATAAGTTACGTCACCTATATGTTTCTTTGCTCTCAGCTGATTGGTCAAACTTCAGTCTGAGATCTTGAATCCAGAACATAACCTGCCCCGGAGCAGGTTAGCCGTGCAGCGTAAGATACCATGGCAACGAACACCGATTAAAGCCGAGCTACTTTCATAGTACCTAAAACCCAGGGTTGGGGGAAACTAAGCTGAAACATAGCCGGCTAGCCACCTAATCCGGCTTCATGGTACAGGCCCCCGATCAGCTCTTGATAGCGCGACTCGTTGACAACATGTCTGACTACGAAAGTTCTGATGATGAAACAAATTTTAGCATAATGTCAGACGGAACAGATGAGGATGAAAGTAATTTTTAGCACAACACCAAAGGGATACCTTTATGAACCGGAGTATACCGATGCCGAACTTTTTATATTAGACCTCTTTTCACGTGATTTCCACTAGAGTCTAAACATCAGCTTGTTTACTGTACAGTTTAGACATGGGATCATAAAGTTAGTAAATAGAGCTTACCTGTGGTAGCCTACAGCAAAACTCTTTAAAATCTTTATTTTTATTTTTCCTCCTTGGTTGGGGATGTAATCGTCTTCGCTGAAGTGAGCACTGCACACACGAAAATCCTTTATTTTGGATATTTTAGCTCCCGCAGAGTAGCCGATGGCAACAAGCCAAAGCTGTCTTATAGCTATATCCGAAACAGGAAAACGATGGAATCTGAACGGTGATCCCGGCACATTCTTGTGGTCACAACCTGGGAATTTACAAGTTCACACCATTGTTAATTTTGTACTTTTTACGTCGTTGTCATTCGATTGTGTTTACACTATGGAACTGCTGATCGGAACGTGCGCACTGTTGACGTTGACAGCAGCGCGGATTGATAGAAATGGAAAGAAAATAGTGCCGATTAAAACTGAGGTATGAATTTTGCCCGGAGTGTTTTTTGTGATGTAAATTAATCAAGCTTTGCAACGCATATAATTTTTTCACGTAATAACGCACAGTTTTTAGGCCCCGGAAACTAACCGGGAATCGGTTAGCTTCGAGCGGCCAGAACTCTGACCAGGGAGGTTAAAATACCACATAGTGGGTCAGTGTGTATGCACTATAGTGCTGGTAAGGATTGCATACAACTTCATGTCTTAAATGGGCGAACTAACCCTTTAAAAGGCAGCGATACATTTAATAGCAAATTTATTCTAATTACTACTATATATACTATACCAATTTAAAAGATTATTTGGAAAATATTTACTAAAAACAAAAACAAAATCCATTCTTTCCCTTATAGTACTGTACTGTTAGATGTATTATCTATTTATTTTTTATCAAATTTTTGTTTATTTAATCTAATTTATGTTTTTATTTATTTTTATTTAGTTGTTATTATTTATATGAATCACTTTTCATTTATTTATTATTTATTTTAACCTATTTATCTATCTATTTATTTTAATCGTTAACATTTTTTAGATATATTATTTATTTATATTAATCACTTTTCATTTATTTCTTATTTATTTTATTTCTTATTTATTTTAACCCATTTATCTATTTATTTTAATCTTTAAATTTTTTTAGATATTATATTATTTATTTATATTAATCACTTTTCAATTATTTCTTTATTTTTAACTAATTTATCTATTTATTTTAATCTTTTAAATCATTTATTTATTTATTTTTACACAGGTTTTACACAGGACCCCTCAGACCCTCTTGCGGCCCCCAGTTTGAAAACCCCAGTAACAAGTGCGTCACAAATAATTCTTCAAGAGTGAAAAGTCAAAAGATCAAATGTCTTTTCTTGTCTTCTTTCAGGCGAAAAAGAACCTTTCTCAGTTAATGTGATCGCAGCTATTGTGTTCGTGCTTGTGTTTGTCCTGCTGCTACTTCTTGTCCTTGCTGTCCTCATGGTGATGAAGCTCTGCTGTCGAAGACGTCAAGCAGGTACACAAGAACACACACACTCAATTATTAAGACACACTAAACTACATTAGCTACTGTATTAGACTTCAAATCTTCATCTGAACATGTGTATCGTTTCTGTCTTCCACAGATGATCAACATGACTATGAAAATGCTGACCTTCCATTAGCGTAGGTATCTTCTCATTATGTTCTCTTATGTCCTCGCTGGTTTTAATGATGCAATTACAATGAAAATGTTCTGGAGCTCACATAAGCACCGTAGAAATTATACATACCAGGGTTATCATAGTTAACTAAAACTAAAAACAAAATTTTTTTTGGGTAACTCTTCATTTTACAGTGTAACATATGTACGTACCATAAATTATGCGTAATTACATGAAACTAACCCCCAACCAAACCCTAATCCTACCCTAACCCTATAGTTAGTACATGTAGTTAATTAATATTACTCAGTACTTAAATATATAATTACACTATAACAATGACACCTTAAAGTGTAAACTAATTTTGTTACTTTAAATAAAATAAATGTTAACTGAAATTTTCTATGAAAAACGTATTTCAGCTAGTTGCCAAAGGCAATATTTCTCATTTCCATTTAGTAGAACTTATGAAAGCTTGTTTCCGCCACTAAATAAAAAAGATTTATGTCTCGCAATTCTGACTTTTTTTCTCGCAATTGCAAGTTTATATAATAATAATAATAATACATTTATTTTGTATAGCGCCTTTAAAATTTGCTTTCTCAAAGCGCTTTACAAGCAAACATAACAACAGAGAAACTACACACTTTGAATACAAAAATAAACACAAAAAATGAAAATCAAGTAAAAGCAATCCTAAAATAAAATGTTTTAAGAAGAGATTTAAAAGTCACTAATGTATTTGCTTACCTGATGTCGGCTGGGAGAGAATTCCAAAGCTTGGGAGCATAGACAGAAAATGCTCGATCACCCCTGGACCGAAGCCGTGTCTTGGGAACAACCAAGAAACCACTCTGCGAGGAACGCAGATTACGACATGGTGTGTAAGGCATTAATAAGTCAGTCAAGTACTGAGGAGCCAGATTGTGCAGAGATTTAAATGCCAGCATAAGAATTTTAAAATCAATACGGTACCTGACAGGTAGCCAGTGCAGAGACTCCAGGACAGGGGTTATATGATCCCTAGCCCTGACCCCAGACAATACTCTAGCAGCCGAATTCTGTAGATATTGCAGTTTGTCAATTGATGATTTAGATACCCCAGCTAGAAGACCGTTACAGTAGTCAATACGTGAAAAGACAAAAGAATTTATCAACTTCTCAGCAACTGAGAAGGACAACATAGGACGTAAATGTGCTATATTTCTGAGGTGATAAAAGGATGTCTTAACCGTGTTCTGCACAAAAGGCTCAAATGACAGTGTGGCATCAAATATGACACCCAGATTTTTTTATTTGCTCTGAAACTCCAAGGCAACACCATCAAAATACAGAGTAGGAGATCCAACCTTTCAGAGTTGATGAGGAGAGCCAAGGAGCATAACTTCTGTTTTTGAGCCATTTAAAGACAGAAAATTGTTGGACATCCAAATCTTAATCTCAGCAATACAGTTCGAAAGATGCACAACGTCCACTTGCTGGCCCGGTCTTGAATGGATATAAATCTGTGTATCATCAGCGTAAAAGTGATAGTTAAGGTCGAGAGATCTTAATAATTGACCAAGTGGATAGATGTACATACTAAAAAGTAAGGGACCCAATACTGACCCCTGTGGAACACCAGTATGAACAGAACCAGCTTTGGACTTAAAGCCACCCATAAAAACAAATTGACTGCGGTCAGTGAAATAGGACTTGAACCAGTCAAGAACAGTCTCTGACAAACCAAATACATGTTCGAGGCGGTTAAGTAACAGTGCATGGTCAAAAGTGTCGAAGGCTGAACTAAGATCCAAGAGAATGAGAAGGGACATGGAGCCAGAGTCGGAGGCAATTAGTAAGTCATTAGTGACTTTCACCAATGCAGTCTCAGTGCTGTGTAATTTTCGAAACCAGATTGATGAGGTTCAAATAGTCTATTTTCAATTAAGTGTTTGTTTAATTGGGCCGCAACCACACCCTCCAAGATTTTAGCCAGGAATGAGAGATTAGAGATTGGGCGATAATTTGACAGAATTTTCACATCAAGAGTTTTGCTTTTTTTAAACGGGAGTGACCGCAGCACTTTTAAGTGCTGCTGGCACCTCCCCAGATGACAAAGAGTCATTTATTAAAGCAAGAACTGAAGGACATAAAGGACCAAAGCAGGATTTAAACAGGCTACTAGGCATGGGATCAAGTATGCAAGTGGTAGCTTTCATACGAGAAACCTGCTTGCAGAGCATCTCAGGTTGTAATAAAGTAAATTTTGGAAAAGGAGTGCCAGAGAAACTTAGAGTATTAGCTGCGAGATCAGCAGACCATAAAGTATGTATGTTTGTGCGAATATTATGAATTGTTTCACTGAAAGATTTGAGAAACTCATTACACAACCAGCCAGATGAAGTCAAAGAACTGACACTATCTACATTAAGTAGACTGTTAATTGTATGAAAGAGCTGTCTGGGATTGTTTTGATTATTATCAATAATATTTGAGAAATAAGCAGATCTCGCAGTTTCAGTGGCTACTCTGTAGTTTGACAAGCAGTCTTTCCAAGCTTAGTGAAACACATTTAGACCAGAGCGACGCCATTTTCCCTCCAATTTCCGACACGCAGCCTTCTGTGAACGCAAATCATCATTATACCAGGGGGCTGACTGTACAAATAAAACATTACGTGTTTTAATGGGTGCAAAGAAGTCCAAGTTGGCTGTAAGAACATTGTTAAATACTAAGATTTATCCTCAAGAGGAGCAGAGGACATAACATCTAAAGAAGAGACAATAGAATTTGCAAAAGTAGCGTGATCAATTGATTGCCATTTACGGAATGAGAGAGTTAGCGAAGTCTCTCTACTAGAATGAAATATCTCAATATTAAAGAAGACCCAGCATCCACGACAGAGAAATTAGAGAGAAAAGAATCATTTGCAATAATTAAATCTAATGTATGTCCTTTACAATGAGTGGGGACATTTACAAACTGAGAAAAATTAAAACAGTCCAAAAGTGATAGAAAATCCTTGGCCATGACACAGGCTTTCTGATCTACATGAATGTTAAAATCACCCAGAATCAAAATTCTCTTAAATTTGACAGACAATATAGACAGAAGATCAGCAAACTCAGACAGAAAGTCCTTATTCGGTTTAGGAGGTCTATAGATAGTGACCACAGCAGCATGGAGGGCAGAATGAGAATCAGATACGTTTAAAACAAGACATTCAAATTTTTTTAAAAGAGGTACAGACACAGGGTGAATCTTGAATTGCAGTTTATAGACAACTATAATACCACCACTTCTACCTGTAGTCCGCAAGACGTCAATGAGTCCAAAGCCTGCTGGAGTCAGCTGATTAAGAATAAGCCCATCATCCTGTTTATGCCATGTTTCTGTAAGGAAAAACAAGTCCAGCTTCTTGTCCATGATAAAATCCGACAGCAGCAAAGCTTTGTTGTTCACAGAGCGCACGTTAAGTAACGCGGCTTTTAAAGGGCTTGCCGACACCGCATCACAGGAATGCTGATCACACGGCAGAGTTGATAAGTTAGTAAAATCAACCCCAGAGTAAAAGAGTCTTTTAATCCTTCGTCGGCAGTTCAAAACTGGGATGGAAGAAGACGAGGAAGAGACATAGCTTCGTCCTGTGCTCCGATGGATATACCGCTTGGGCCGCAATAATCCAGCCCTGTCACAGTGGTAGTAGGTGTCCCCAGACAGATAATAATTCCGCTTCAGGGATAACAGCTGGCAGGAGGTGTACCGTAAGGCCATGTTCATTGTAGCAACGTCAGCACCAGCTCCAGACAGGTCTATCTGTGAGTCCACAGAGCCAAAAGAAGGCCACCAGGCCAGCACCAAGAGAAGCAATCTCCCGGCGTACATAAGTAAAGTACACCGCATCACAGTGTCAGTTCGGAGAGCGGAGCGGCAGCCAGAAGCGTACCCTGCTCAACCGGAAGTCCTCCGGTTATATCCTCCTTGGACCCAGGAATAGACTTTTATCCACTGTAGTGGACATTATATTTTAGTGAATTTCTCTGACATCATACATGTCACGTCACAACCTGGGTGTCCCGTAAAGAGCACAATCAGGACTTTTCAGAGACACCAAATGTTTGGAGGTTTCACCATGAACAACTTCTCCTTGGTCTTTAAAAATGTCTGACATTAATTTAGTGATCAAATGTAAGAAATATGATAATATATTGTAATTATAATTTAAATCGGACTACTTTTCAAATTATATTTCATAAACCAACATCTCAGGAAAACGTTATGGGGTTTCAAGTAAAAAAATTACTTTCTGTTACAGAACAGGGCGTTGATTTCATACGTGTCCACTGTAGAGGACACCAGGACTTAAATCTTGTTTATCAGGCATTTTGGGAGACACAACAAGTGAATATGGAAATAAATTATACATCAATATTCCTATGAAATATTAGATATTATTATTAAAATGTTGCCAATTATTACACTTCTTTTTTCATTAAATGTTGCTCCAAGAACACATTAATGTGCAAATTAGATACAGTGTATAGATACATTGCATTGAATGGGAATATTAATTTACGGCCATTTTACCCACATATTGCATAAAGTAAAATGGTGTATCAATTCATTCCGTTATATCTTTCATAACATAGTTGACAATCATCTTTATACAAATTTTGGTTAAAAAATCCTGA
>NC_140223.1:4236768-4274268 GCF_951802725.1 Rutilus rutilus
GTTTTCTTATGATTATTTTTATTTTTATTAGGGGCCAAGCCCCAAAGGGGCTGAGGCACCTATTGTATCCGTTAGTTCCCTTTCGAACGGTCACTTCGTATTGCGTAGCTATACGCAGTGGGAAAACTCCTTTTCCTCGATTTACTGAAGCTTTTATGTAAAACGCATTTGCAGCTGCACAGCTAGCACATTGAGCGTCTGGCTTGCTCATAGGCTGTGTTGCAGCAACTGCACATCCAATGGCGCGGGCGCCTCTGACGTGTAACCAATGAGCATCATCACACGTCAGAGCTCCCCAAGGGGGCGTGGCCTTAGCCTATAATAGCCCCCCGAATTCGCCATTATAGCAGATATCACTCCTTCAGCGACAACTTCATGTCTCTGACTGTTTTACTGAGCTTCGCCGTTGAACAAGCCCTTCAGCCTGAGCGAGCATCTATTTCAGCGGACTACGCCCTTTCTGCCGTTTTCCCCTGACGCCGTCTCACCGGTGGCTATCCGGCGACGACGATACATATCCTTTTTACTAGCAATTTAGTGTTTCTAATATGCCTGGTTCATCTTGTGCCGGAGGTAAGCTGCACAAGGCCGATGGACACGCGAGCTGCATTTCGTGCCTGGGAGTTCTCCATGCAAAATGCACTCTCTCCCGGCGGATGTGTGCCACGTGCGGATGCATCTGCATGAGGCCTATGGGCTTATTACATCATGCGCTCGCGGCTAGCTCTCCTTTTGGACGGCAAACCACTTCTCGCACTCCCCCCGTTTTCTTCCCTCATCGAGCCTCGACGGAAGAAGCGCGTGGGTAGATGTTCGAGCGGCTAGCTCTCTTTACGACACAGGAGAGCTACCCCGCCCTCTGTTTTGCACGTCGCACAGAAGCGCGTTTTCTCTGAAATGCTCTCTCATGCGCTTGCCTGCTTCCTTCCCTCATTGAGCAGCGACGGAAGAAGCGCGCGGTCAGATGTGCGGATCGGCTTATTACATCATGGGCTCGCGCCTAGCTCTCCTTTGGGACGGCAAACCGCCTCTCGCACCCCCCCCCCCCCCCGTTTCTTCCCTCGTCGAGCCTCGACGGAAGAAGCGTGGGTAGATGTTCGCGCGGCTAACTCGCCTTACGACACAAGAGAGCTACCCCGCCCTCTGTTTTGCACGTCACACAGAAGCACGTTTTCTCTGAAATGCTCTCTCATGCGCTTTCCCGCTTCCTTCCCTCATTGAGCAGCGACGGAAGAAGCGCGCGGTCAGATGTGCGGATCGGCTTATTACATCATGGGCTCGCGCCTAGCTCTCCTTTGGGACGGCAAACCGCCTCTCGCACCCCCCCCCCCCCCCCCCCGTTTCTTCCCTCGTCGAGCCTCGACGGAAGAAGCGTGGGTAGATGTTCGCGCGGCTAACTCTCTTTACGACACAAGAGAGCTACCCCGCCCTCTGTTTTGCACGTCACACAGAAGCACGTTTTCTCTGAAAATGCTCTCTCATGCGCTTTCCCGCTTCCTTCCCTCATTGAGCAGCGACGGAAGAAGCGCGCGGTCAGATGTGCACGCGGCTATCTCTCTTTACGACACAAGAGAGCTACCGCTCCCTTACATTCTGTTCATCACGCAGAACCTTCTCCGTGATTCAGACACAACAGCGCGGTTTTCATGCCTGGAATCAACCACACTGAAACCGTTCTCTCTCACTGCAAGAACAAGCTGCCATTCTAAGTATTATAAGAGTTATTCTCTGTCAATCCCCCTCTGTCAGTGGTGGATTCTGAGACTCTCGCGCCTCTCGGCTGGACTAAATCTTTTCACCAAAGCGAACGAGTTTACGCCGACTCCGCCCCGCGTGACTCACCCTCTTTGGCAACGTCCGGGAAAGGGGTTGGTCGGGCTCAACGTTGACCCCGCCCCCCATCTAAACCCACCAGGAGTGCAATTGGACGAAGCATGGCCAGCTAGTCATGTTAAATCACAATTCTAACAGAGCTATAACTGCAGTGTAGGGGCCCGTTAAACCGTGCACCGCTGCAAACTATTGCTGTTCTCACAGCAGCTCAAACAGAGTGAGAAATAAATGTTCCCCCACAGCCCCCGCTCACAGGTAGCTGGGAACATTCTCAAATCAGTCATTAGGCCCGTTACAAGCGCGCCACTCATGCCGCACACTATCACTGCAGTCAGCGCGCCCGCTATGAAGCGGGCGCCGCCACAGATAGTCACTGCTCAAAATCCCATGACACTTCTCACAGCTCCCGGTCTAATTCAGGGGCGGCTGGAGATTTTATTTTTGTCAACAGGCCCACTGCACTGCGCGCGCCTCTACAAACAAACGCCGTTTCATGGTGACCCACGTAAAGCAGAAAAAGAGTATGTTTCACAATCACAACACACAGGTTCACGATCCCCCTTCACTAGGCGGCCCCCTCCCAGTTGTTACACTGACTTTTCCCCAGACAAAAGCCTGTACAGTCAGTCCCAACACTCAGTATGTGCACAAATCACAATGTAAGGGTATCAGGTCCCCCTGTGTTAGGCGGCCCATCCCAAACTGTGTATCAAACCCTAGCCACACGGGTGTGGGCCTGGCAAGCCATCCCCGATGTGTCGAGTTGGGTCATAAACATTATAAAGCGAGTCTACTCGCTCCAATTCGCTCACAGACCCCCAAAGTTTCAGGCGGTTGTCGAGTCTTCAGTGAGAAGCAACGTGGTTCACGTGCTTTGCGCCGAAGTACAGAATTTGTTAGCAAAAGGGGCGATAAAATGAATCCCCCCGCGCAAACACACTCGGGGTTCTACAGCTGTTATTTTCTAATTCCGAAAAAAGACGGAGGTCTCAGACCCATACTAGATTGAGACATTTGAACAAAGCTCTCATGAGACGGCCATTCAAAATGTTGACTATCAAACACATCCTCGTGCAAATTCGCCGGGGGACTGGTTTGTCACGATGGATCTGAAAGATGCATACTTTCATATTCAGATAAACCCTCATCACAGGCCATTCTTGAGATTCGCCTTCGAGGGTCAAGCTTATCAATACACAGTTCTGCCTTTCGGCCTATCCCTAGCACCCCGTACATTCTAAGTCTTCGTCGTCGGTTAGGAACCTGGGTGTGCTCTTTGATACCAATCTTTCATTTAAAAGTCACGTGTCTAGTATCTGTAAAACCGCATTTTTCCATCTTAAAAATATATCTAAATTACGCCATATGCTTTCATTGACAAATGTGGAACAATTAGTTCATGCGTTCATGACATCAAGGCTAGATTATTGTAATGCTCTACTGGGTGGTTGCCCTGCACGCTTAATAAACAAACTACAGCTAGTTCAAAACGCAGCAGCTCGAGTTCTTACCAGAACCAGGAAGTATGACCATATTAGCCCGGTTCTGTCAAAACTGCACTGGCTCCCTATTAAACATCGCATCAATTTTAAAATATTGCTGATTACTTACAAAGCACTAAATGGTTTAGCTCCGCAGTACTTGAGCGAGCTCTTAACGCATTATAGTCCTTCACGTCTATTGCGATCTCAAAATTCCGGCCAGTTGATAATACCTAGAATATCAAAATCGACTGCTGGCGGTAGATCCTTTTCCTATTTAGCACCAAAACTTTGGAACAGCCTTCCTACCATTGTCCGGGAAGCAGACACACTCTGTCAGTTCAAATCTAGATTAAAGACACATCTCTTTGACATAGCGTTCACATAATACATTATAGACTTCTATAATTCAATATTAGGCTGCATAGATTAGGTCAGCTGGAACCGGGAACACTTCCCATAAATCCTGATGTACTTGTTACATCATGAGAAGAATGGCATCTATGCTAATTTTAGTGTCTTTGTTTATCCCAAGGTTTTCCCGCAGCCTGCCGGATCCAGGCCGTTTCCAGATCTGATGAAGGACCTTCGCCTGGACCCGATGACAACGCAGTGCTGAAGTGCCAACTAGTCTCTCCCTATGGAGGATCCCTTTCCCACTCTACAGATAAAGCGTCGTCGGGAAAACTCAATTTGCGTATCTACCCCGAATTGATAAAATAAAATAAAATTCTGAATCAAAACTATAAGGAAACACCAGTAATTTGTTTAGGCTTGGTTTGTAGGGAATTCCAAACCTGCACACATATATTCAAACGCACATAAATATGGAACCCCTTCTTAATGCGCATCTGAATCCCATCAGCGTTTCTCACAGGTTCGCGTTTAAAGTCTGTGTAGAGAGAATGGTGTCGTCTTGGCGGCCCTAATTTAAAAACAAATGATCGTTGCGACGGAAGCGAATCAATCAAAACTAACTTTAGCTGGAAAATAACTTTATTAAAGAACCACTATAAAGAGCGTAGTCTTTCTGGGCACAGTTCTAGACTCTGTGGCAATGACAGCACGGCTCACATGAGAGAGCGCGCTCTCAGTGCAGAGTTTCAGAAACTTCTCAGTCTCATGGCAGCGGCATTGTCAGTACTCTGTATGGGACTACTGCGCATGCGCCCGCTGCAGCACTGGCTGAAACGCCAGGTGCCAACCCATGCATGGCAGTCAGGCAGCCTGCGCATCATGGTGAATCACGGTTGTTTAAGAGCCCTGGTTCCCTGGCGGCCTCAGGACTGGTACCTCAAGGGTGTGACCATGGGTGTAGTTTCCAGAAGGAAAGTGGTGTTTACAGACGCATCCAACCTGGGTTGGGGTGCACTGCTCGAGGGCAAGCCTGTCTCCGGCTTCTGGTCGAGCACGGAGCAGAGCTTACACATCAACTGTCTGGAAATGAAAGCGGTTGGTTTGGCCCTGAAAGCATTCCTGTCAAACTTAAAAAGTCATCATGTCCTGGTCCGCACGGACAACATGTCAGTGGTGGCTTACATAAATCGCCAAGGCGGCATCAGGTCATGGATTCTGAGAGGCCGAAATAGACCTTTTTGCCTCGAGATCCAACACCCATTGCAAAATGTTCTTCTCGAAAAGCAGGGATGTGTTGACCCATCACTGGCCCAACTGTCCCCTTCACGTTTTTCCCTGTCTCGATGATTCCACAAGTTATCAAACGGATCAGGGAGAGCGGGTGCCCAGTCCTGCTGGTGGCCCCTCTCTGGAGATCCAGACCGTGGTTTCCGGAGCTGTTTCAGCTATCAGACACAGTCCCTTGGCCTGTTCCGATGAGGAAAGACCTCCTCTCTCAGGCCAAAGAGACGATATAGCACCCTTGACCCGACCCTCCATGTATGGCCCCTAAACGGGTACCCAGGGACCTTCCTGGGAAGGTCCTAAATACTATCTCTGAAGCCAGGGCCCCGTCTACTCGCCGCCTATATGCTTTGAAATGGTCAGGTTTTTCCAGCTGGTGCCCGAAAAACTGTGTGAACCCAGAGTCATGTGAGGTATCTGTGGTACTCTCCTTCCTGCAGGAGCTGTTGGACGCGTGCCGCTCCCCGTCCACGCTCAAAGTATATGTGGCAACTATTGCAGCGCATCATGCTCTGGTGGCTGGCCAATCAATAGGAAGAAATGATTTGGTTGGTGCGGTTTTTGAAGGGTGCTAGGAGAATCAACCCCTCCAGACCCCCTTCTGTGCTCCTTTGGGACCTCTCCATGGTCCTGGGGGCTTTAAAGGGCCCGCCGTTTGAACCGCTCCAGTCGGTTGATCTTAAACCTCTCTCGCTAAAGACTGCTCTCCTGTTGGCACTGGCATCTATCAAGCGAGTAGGAGATCTGCAGGCTCTCTCAGTGAGCCCTTCATGTTTGGAGTTTGGAGCACAGGTCATTACATTATTAGCTCTTCCCCCTACTGCTGAGGATGGGGAGGTTCATTTTCTCTGCCCTGTCAGAGCGCTGAGAATCTATCTGGAGAGTTCTGCGTCTTTTAGACAGTCAGAACAGCTTTTTGTCTGCTTTGGTGGCCGATCCAAGGGTGATCCAGTCAATAAGCAAAGACTGTCTAGATGGATTGTGGACGCCATATCTATGGCTTATGCCTCGGTGGGTTAAGTTTGCCCCATAGGTATTAAGGCCCATTCGACTAGAGGCATGGCTTCGTTGTGGGCTTGGTCATCTGGCTTGCCCATTCAAGATATTTGTGATGCGGCCGGCTGGTCCTCGCCTTCCACATTTATGGAATTTTATAACATGGAAGTGCCTTCTCTACAAGCGAAGGTATTTTCGGTATGATAAAGGCCCGACGGTGTCTGGTCTTGACTACATTGTTACTGTGCATAACCATTTATACACATATATAAAACCCGCTTGCTGGTTATATTGTATTATGCTGATAGCCCTGACGGTGTCTGGGTTCATTATTATATTATGTTGCTATTGTTACTGACACATATATATTTATAAGACCCGACGGTGTCCGGTCTGATATATATAATGGTTTCGGGCTTGTCTATTGGCTCAGGGGTACTGAGTTCAGTGGCAACCAGTTACTTCTGGTGCGGCGTTTTGCATGGCGTCCCCACTGCGTATAGCTACGCAATACGAAGTGACCGTTCGAAAGGGAACTACTCGGTTACTATCGTAACCTCAATTCCCTGAGATAGGGAACGAGTATTGCATAGCCGGCCGCACTATAGTAACCTGGTGAGTTGTCGCTTCAGTCGTGAAACCTGCTATAATGGCGAATTGCCCCCTTGCCCCCACGCCCCCTTGGGGAGCTCTGACGTGTGATGATGCTCATAGGTTACACGTCAGAGGCGCCCGCGCCATTGGATGTGCAGTTGCTGCAGCACAGCCCATGAGCAAGCCAGACGCTCAATGTGCTAGCTGTGCAGCTGCAAATGCGTTTTACATAAAAGCTTCAGTAAATCGAGGAAAAGGAGTTTCCCCACTGCGTATAGCTACGCAATACTCGTTCCCTATCTCAGGGAACTGAGGTTACGATAGTAACCGAGAAGGGGCTGAGGCACCTATTGTATCTGTTAGTTTTCTTATTATTATTATTATTCTTCCGCCAATGGAAGTCTATGGCAGCCCTATGAACCGTACATAGTAAAATGATGAA
Source organism: Rutilus rutilus (assembly GCF_951802725.1). Taxonomy (NCBI): domain Eukaryota; kingdom Metazoa; phylum Chordata; class Actinopteri; order Cypriniformes; family Leuciscidae; genus Rutilus; species Rutilus rutilus. The sequence goes on from NC_140223.1 coordinate 4,243,756, forward strand.
ATTTGGCACACTTGTACATATGGTCATGAAAAGTAATTGGACCAATTTTGGAGTCTCTAGGACCAACTCTATAGCGCCACCACCAGTACAAAAATTCAACATTGAAACGGCTATAACTTTTGAACGCTTTGATCTACAGAAATGAAACTTAGTACACCTGATTCATCTCATCATGCTGATCAGAACCAATATATTACATTAAGACTCCACCCATTACAGTAGTAGCCATTTTGAAAAGTACAGTATGCAGTTTTTTCGCTACTCCTTCAAATGTTGTCCAATTTTGTCCCAAATTTGCTCAAATGATCTATGGACTGAGCCGCACAGAAATGACTGAACAGATTTTTTTTATTCATCTTTGTTCAAAAGTTATGGTGTCGCAAACTTAACGAGGTCCACCCAAAATTGGCTAAGTATCTCGGCCAAAAATTGATCAATCGAAACGAAAATTGGTACGCTTCATCGGAGCCATGACCTGAGGGTCCATGCCAAAGTTGGGAACAGCCCCACCTACGGGTCATGAGATATGGAAAATGGCTATTTTGGTCAATAACTTTTGAAAAGTTTGTCAGAAAATCATAAATATGGTATCTATGGATTTCTTGGGTCATGCTGAAACCAAATGCCATTCTTTCTAATGTAGCTCTTCAGCTATCAGGCTAACCATAAGATACATTAGCATTAAGCTAGCTTAGCATGCTAATCTGGTTAACATTCTTTTGTGTGCTCATTCTTACACTGAAGCCTCTCCTCTGCAGCTTTCTGATTCAGCATCCTCTGAGTGCCGCAAGCTGCTAATCCACGTGCTACGAATCCTGAACCATTCTGGTCGTGGGTTCGACTCCCATGTGGCACATACCCATACCCCGTGTGGGATGACTATAAACAATTGTTTGTTTTGATTCCTGTATTATTCAAGCATTGTACTAATCTTTCACAAAAGATGTTTTTGTGTGCTCATTCTTAAACTGAAGCCTCATCTCTGCAGCCTGTAACTCTGCATCCTCTGAGTGGCGCAATCTGCTAAACCACATTCTACCGCTCGATGGTGTTTTAAGCCCCCAATGGCTCCTTAGAGGCAGCTAACCCTACCCTCAACCTTAAACCTACCCATCCCCTCGCTGCCTGGAAGACGCCGTTGGGGGCTTAAAACACCAAACACCACATTCTACCCATCCCAAGCTGTTCTGGATGGGGATTCGAACCCTGTGTGGCATATGCTTAGACCACAGTACTGTGGCCTTAAGGGGTGGAAAGTTTGTTTTAGTTCCAGCCATGCTGTCTGTCTGAGAAAGGAACTCCATAATTATAAAAAGCAGCAAATTTCTATCAAATATTAGTTCATTTTCACTTGTACTACTGAAACTGCTTTTTTTTTTATTGGGCACAATTGTAGTGATTGTAAGTTCAAATATTCAACACTGAAATATTTAACTTTTGAACCGTTTGGTCTAGAAAAACTAAACTTAGTACACCTGATTACTCTCATCATGGTGATCACAATCAATATATTGCTTTAAGACTCTGCCCATTACATTAGTGGCCATTTTGAAAAGTACAGAATTCAGTTTTTTGCTACTTCTCATTCTTCTCAAAATAAGTTTTGAGACTTATAAGATGATCTTCCGTCTGAGCTGCACAGAAACATATATATCATTCAATAGTTATGGTATCGCAAATTTAACAAGGTCAACCCGAAATTGCTTCAGAGGCTAACCCTTACCCTTCATCGGAACCATGATCTGAGGGGCCATTCAGAATTTAGGAACAGCACCACCTACAAGTCATAAGATCTGTAAATAACTATATCAGCCAATATCTTTTGAGCAGTTTTACAGAAAATCACAGTGAGGTTGCAGCGGAAAATTATAGTGAAACAATACAATGTAGCTCTTCAGCTATCAGGCCAACCATAAGTTACATTAGCATTAAGCTATCTTAGCATGTTAAACTGGATAAGATGCAAAATAATTATTTTGTGTGCTCATTCTTACACTGAAGCCTCTCCTCTGCAGCTTAAGCGTAAGCTGCTAAACCATGTGCCATTAGCTCAAACCATTCTGTTACAGACATAGTGTCTTTCTGAGAAGTAACACATTAGAATATAATGTGGCACATTTATATATTCACACTTGAATAATGGAATTTTGCCATCTTTTTAAAAACCATCCAAAAAACATGTTTTCCCAATGCTGCAACTAGTGTAACAGTAACATCACCCAGAGATTGTGAGTTTGAGCCCCATGTAGGACAACTTAAAGCCTTATAAAATTGTTCCATTATTATCCAGGTAAGCATTGGTTTAATCCTTCTTTTGGGATTAGAAATGTTGTTCATACTATGTTGATTTTCACCAGAAGTCTTGAGTATACAGAAAGTTTTGAGGATTGTTATAGCAGTCATTGACTTTCTACTATTCTTGCAATGTATGCAGTTTTCTTCATATTAATGAACTTTTATTTGCATATTTTGTGATTCTCATCTCAATTTATTTTTGTGCATTGTGTGTAATGAGCTAGAGAGCAGAATGGTGTGATTGGATGTTTGTAATGGTCTAAGTAAACCTCTTTTTTAAAAATAAGGCTGGATTTTATACATTTTTGAAGTTAACTAAAGCTTTAAAGCAAACAAATGCATATTGGATCAACTATTGTCAATGGGCAAAGTGCATAATTTCTGCCTGTTCCAAAAGAGCATCACTGACAATTATACTTTATTTCCAAGTATATAATAAAGATAAAAAAAAAAAAAAAAAAAATCCATACAAGAATAGCATAATTAACATTCAGGTTGGACAACATTATAACAGTTGTCCTGAAGACAGTCACTTACAATTAGTCAAAACAATATAAAAAGGACTGTTGAATAATAGCCTACTACAAATTAAATGAAAATTATGTAAATGCTCCCATCCACTAAGCTCTTTTATTACACACTTTTTGTTAAAGACACCAAGTTTGTGTATGATCAATTAATATACTAAATATAGTGTCTATATCCATTCAGTACAAGTAGAAAATCAATAGAGTTTAAAATGAAGTATAAGACTACAGAGACAAAATATATTTCAATCATTTTATAAAAAAAAATATTACATTTTTATTTCGAACATGTTGTGCCTTAATACCCCAGTGAGCAAGCCAAAAGGCGACAGTGGCAAGGAAAAACTCCCTTAGATAGCATTGTGGAACATTATGGATTAAGGGGTGGAGCTTAATCAGCATAGTGGTAAAGGAAGAAACCTTGAGAGGAACCAGACTCAGCAGGGGCAGGCCATCCTCTTTTGGGTGGCACATATTAAAGTAACTATACGTAGGCCAAATGTAATACAAGCCATCCATTCAACACTGTGGAGATTATGTATTCAGTTGTAAAATAACTTAATTGACTATTGACTGCCTGCATATGTTTCAAGTTCTTTCAGAACATTTTCTGAATTGATAGATGAGAAGAATGTTGTCACTATTGCTAAAAGGGGAAAAGCAATAATCAAAATCACAAAATGATACATTTTCAGTAACAAGTTTGAATACATTCATTGTACATTACCATTTTTAATCAGTTGTACACGTTACAGAAGTTCATACCGCAGATAATCTTTTGATTGGTATATGGGAGGAAGTTATGACTTCAGTGCATTTCAGATATCTGAAAACATTACATTCATTGAAAAAAGTCCTTGAAAAATTAAGGGTTCACAGAACATAGCTTACCTTTTTGTAAGTAGCGGGCATTTGTGGACCATAGAATATCACCAGTAGTTCTTGAGCTGTTGCACAAATATGAAAGTGTAGCATTAGTAGATCAAAGCATTTAAGATTCAGTTAGCAGACATGCAATGAGCTTTACATTTTTATCAGTTGTGCATTTCTTTATAGGAGTTCATGGATCAGAGAATCTTGTGATGGGTATATGGAGGAAGTTAAGAGTTCAGTTCATTCAGAAATCTGCAGAGATTACATGCATTTAACCCTCTGGGGTCTAAGGTGTTTTTGGGGCCCTTGGGATGTTCTGACATGCTCTGACATTTGTGCTTTTTTCAGTTATTTATAAACATGATAATGGCAAAGGTGTAAATTCACTCTATATAGCACAAACAGGGCTACCATAATATGTGAGCAACATGAATGTAGATGTTTGTATTTTTAAGAGAATAATGTTTATGCGTGGTTATTGGAAAAAATAAAAATGAAAGTTGCTGAAATAAGACCACAAAACTCATACTAAATATGTGTCAATAAGACTTTTGACTAATGGATGTTGTCGCTTCGAGTTCTGGCTTCAAAATTATGTGAAAATAGTCTTGCTTTATCGTTCACATAAACCAATACATTGATTTAAATTGTGTAAAACAGGTTTTGCTTGGAAAGCCAATATGCGAGGGGGGCGTGAAGGGGGAGTAGTTTACACCTGAGAATACAATGTCCCACCCACTCTGCATAATGAGCCATTCATTCAGGTGTGACACTGACTGAGCCACAATGCAAGGACAAAAGATATATTTAGAAGAAGACTTATATTGACCATTTAAGATTTTGCTTACATCTATCTTGTAAATATGTTTTGCTATTTTATTAAAAAGGTTAGAATTACAACAATAATTACAATTTCAACAATATTTCAAGTGTACTCTTTCTTTGTAAAAAAATGATTATAGGCCTACATTTTATCATATGTATTCATTAGTTTGAATATAGCCAACATTGGAACAGCTAACATCTTAGTTGATGACTTTATTTTTTACAAAAATAGTATTTTATATATATATATATATATATATATATATAACATATAAGCAGAAATTGCTAAACAAAAGCTTATTTGATGTGGCAGTATATTCTACAGTAAAAACTGTACCTAAATCTAGTCAACAAAATGTTGTCTTTCATATTTCGCCTGACTGTAACTTTTATGAAATATTAGGGCATATAAATGCTAATTTGCAGTTTAATACGTTGCTTATACAAATAGCCAACAATTTATTTCAACATATTTCAGTTAATTTTTACTCATCTCAGTATAGCAATACAGTTTGCTAAAACATCATCATTCATTCACACACAGAAAGCGATTTAAATTTAAATCTCTGCCGTTCATTCATTCACAAACAGAAACGCGATTCACTTGAGAAGGAAAAAAAACTTACTACAGTTTTCCTCAGCTCAGTCGGATCCTTGCTCCTCGAAATACCCGCACTTCTGAGGTACATTTTCCATTATTATTATTCCTCACAGCGCTGCGAGACGGTGTAAACAAGTAATGATCTGAATAAACTTGTGTTTTCTCGAGCTGATATGGGGGCGTTCACAGGTTTGCGTGGATTGCCTCATTCATTTGTGTTTGAATAGCGCGCGCTCTCCGGAGCGTGGTCACATTACATTTGAATGAGCTCTAATGAGCTCGACTGGAATCGCTCTCTTTTAATACAGATTTCACAAGCTGAGAATATTAGTTTTTTATATAAATTACTTCATTTAAAAGAAGAGAATTCAAGCTTCATGCCTGTGTGTCTGTATGCCTGTTTGACTCAGTATTCGCTGAGTTATTGTTCATTTTCGGACGCGTTTCAGAATGGACTTCACTGACAGAGAGAAGGCAGAACTCGCTTCGTGTTTATTTTTCTTTATTTGGCAAAAAGCACAACACTTTGTTTTTATTGTGAGTATACACAAAAATAATACACATTTAACAGAATCGATTGATGTATGAAACTTGTTTGTAATATCAAAGTCAACAGAGCAAAATGAATCTCTTTTGAACTGATAAAAAAAAAAGCGAGCTGGTATCGCCGGCGATACCGCCGACCCCAGGGGGTTAACAAACTGCTTGGTGAAAGTGAAGGGTTATACTCAAAAACATATTGCCATTAATTTAGAAAATATCAGTTAACTGAAATTGACACTTTCATTCAAGCTTTGCAGACATAAAATAAAAAACATTTTTTGATCAGCTGTGTGCTTCTTTATAGGAGATCATGGAGCAGAAAATCTTGTGATGGGCATATGGAGGAAGTTATGACTTCTGTGAATTTCAGAAATCTGAAAATATTACATTCATTCAACAAAGTGCTGTAAGTGAAGTCTTCACATTAAACATTTCACAACTAATATAGACATGGTCTGTTAGCTTACCTTTTGTGGACATTTGCATGGGATTTGTGGACTTCAAAATATAAACAGTAGTTATTGAGTTGCTGCACAAATATGAAAGTGTACCATTAATAGATTAATCAGTTTATGTATAAATGTCAACAACTTAAATTTACTTCAATAAAACTTACAGTTTTATCAGTTGTGTGCTTCTTTATAAAAGTTCATGAAGCAGAGAATCTTGTGATGGGTATATGGAGGAAGTTAAGAGTTCAGTTCATTCAGAAATCTGCAGAGATTACATGCATTTGACAAACTGCTTGGTGAAAGTGAAGGGGTTTACACAAAAACATTGCCATTAATGTAGAAAATATTGGTTAACTGAAATTGACATGCTTTCATTCAAGCTTTGCAGACATAAAATAAAAAACCTTTTTTGATCATCTGTGTGCTTCTTTATAGGAGATCATGGAGCAGAAAATCTTGTGATGGGCATATGGAGGAAGTTATGACTTCTGTGAATTTCAGAAATCTGAAAATATCACATTCATTCAACAAAGTGCTATAAGTGAAGTCTTCACATTAAACATTTTGCAACTAACATAGACACAGTCTGTTAGCTTACCTTTTGTGGACATTTGTATAGGGATTTGTGGACTTCAAAATATCAACAGTAGTTATTGAGTTTCTGCACAAATCTGAAAGTTTACCATTAGTAGATTAACCCTCTGGGGTCTGAGGGGTTTTCTGGGCCCTGGAGGTGTTCTGACATGCTCTGACATTTGTGCTTTTTTCAGTTATTTATAAACATATTAATGGCAAAGGTGTAAATTCACTCTATATAGCACAAACAGGCTACCATAATATGTGATCAACATGCATGTATATGTTTGAATTTTTAAGAGAATAATGTTTATGTGTGGTTATTGAAAAAAATAAAAATGAAAGTTGCTGAAATAAGACCACAAAACACACACTAAATATGTGTCAATAAGACTTTTGACTAATGAATGTTGTCGCTTCGAGTTCTGGCTTCAAAATAATGTGAAAATCATCCTGCCTAATCGTTCACATAACACAATACATTGATTTACACTTTGTAAAACAGTTTTTTTTGTCAGAAGAGGTTTATGCATGGGAGTGGTAATGGCCTATCAATATTAATGAGATTCAGACCAGGGGTGTGACAGACACTCCCCCAGTGGCTAATGGGCCATCAAGTGAGGTAGCCTGTACAAAGTAGAGGAGATTCAAAGGTTTTGTTTTTCAATCTGTTTTATTGTAATTCCTCTATGTGGAGGAACATAATGTTCTAAATTTGCTCTAAGCAAATCAAATGTGAGCAAAATAAAAAAATAATCAGTCTGCTATAAACAAAGCAATTGTGAGCGATAAACAAAAGTAAAGGCAGGTATCTCACAGTAAATGCTTATGCCCCGTTGATGCGGGCTCTAAGCAAATCAAACGTGAGCAAAATAAACACAAGAATATGTACTTTTATATTATGACGATGTAAACAATTATATTTCATCTGTAAATATTACGTCTGTGGACTTACTCGGGAAGATTCTCCATCACACTGAGAACTGAACGTGCCCCTTTGCGAAGGTGCTGGAGAAAGAGAGCTAGCTGCAGCCACATTCCTAAAAAAAAAACAAAAAAAACTGTTAGCATACATTGTCCAAAGTAAACTGATGGGCAATTAATTGTTATGGACGCACAATGTATATATATATCTGTTGATGGTCCATAGCAGTGGTTCTCAAACCTGTCCTGGCGTACCCCCAACACTGCACGTTTTCTTTGTCGCCCTAATCAAACACACCTGATTCAACTCATCAGCTCATTATAACATGGGTGAATGAGCTGATGAGTTGAATCAGGTGTGTTTGATTAGGGAGACAAAGAAAACGTGCAGTGTTGGGGGTACGCCAGGACAGGTTTGAGAACCACTGGTCCATAGGACAGAGAAATATCACTGCGAGTATCTGTTTATGGGCCATGACCGCATGTATTAAGTGACGCACGCAATGAACGGATCGTTTGCAAACGACACATGCATTTCAAACATTTACACCTGTATTCACAAATCTGTGCATAATAAGGCAGTATGGAAGCATGATAAGCAGTGTCATAGTCTAACCAAAACCATACGTTTGTTTATATATATATATATATATATATATATATATATATATATATATATATGTCTAGTATTTAGACAGTAGGCCTAGGCTATCACATATTTTACCGGAGGCTGAAATATATTTAGACTAAATCACATTACACTTAAGGCAGTATTTTAGCATGATAATCAGTGTTATAAGCTAATCAAAACTGAGTGAAATATATTTATTATACAAATATGTTTAGAGAGTAATAGCCTATCACATTGAAAAAGTTTACACTTGAGCATATACACGAATGTTAGGCAATATTGTAAGGCAATCTTTCCTGTAAGATGTCAAAAGCTAGCCAAAACTAAGCAAAATATAGTCTGAAAATTCATATGAGTTCTATATTATCAGAAAAATAATTATATAACAGTAAAACTTACTCCTAAATTGTGTCCTCGGCGGGATCGATTCGCTCTTCAAAATGCTGCCGTTCACAATCTTCCTCTGAGGAAAAGGTGAATTCTTCCTCACTGTCCAGAATCATCTGAAGAGCGTCTTTACCGGAGAAGCGTGCCATACTCAAAACGCGATGAACTATCAGTGAGTCTGATGAAGAAACTGTGTTTGTATGGCATTGATCGGGGGGCGTGTGCGATGCATAGATCACCTAAACTATTTACCATGTGAATAGTGCCGGGGGCGGGGCTGCCTCAGCTCATTAGAGATAATGAAGGGAGAACGAAAAAACGGTACCTCTCCTTGCTTTTAAAGGGACTACATAAGCTGAGAATATTTGTTTTTTATATAAATAACTTCATATAAAAGAAGAGATTTCAAGCTTCATAAAGACATATCTCCCGTGTCTGTGTGAGAAGTATTCGCTGAGTTATGGTTCATTTTCGGACGCGTTTCAGAATGGACTTAACTGACAGAGAGAAGGCAGAACTCGCTTCGTGTTTATTTTTCTTTATTTGGCGAAAAGCACAACACTTTGTTTTTATTGTGAGTATACACAAAAATAATACACATTTAACAGGATCGATTGATGTATGAAACTCCTATGGAAAATCAAAGTCAACAGAGTATTTATGAGTTTCTTTTACACTGAAAAAAAAAAAGCGAGCAGATCACGCGGGCGTGATTGCCGACCTCAGAGGGTTAAAGTGCTTTTTGGCTTTTCCCCTTTCCTTTATTGTGTTATATATCTTTTTTTGTGCATGTTATAGGTTTACAAAGTGAAAAAGCCCAAAGTCCAGTCCACCCCAAAGGCACTTACCATGTACCACAGAAAACACTGTTCACCATCTGTTCTATTGTAGTCCAGTCTTTACTTCAGAGACAAATGTGCTCACTTTGTAACACACATTATGCTCGCTAGCTGCAAAACATAATGTTGTATGTAACTTTGAAATGTGTTTTACCTATTTTGATACCAATGTGAATCAGCCAAAATGGAAATGTCACTTTTTTAGAATATTCTATTTTAAAGATAATTTATAAAATCCACAAAAGTTTACGGGTGTTTATTTTAAAGTGGCCAAACAATGTGTTTTATTCTTGTTTTGCATATTCACATTTTTATAAATGCCACCTCTGATGCAGATTCTGTTTTCTCTGCAGTGGGAAAAAAATATTTTTTGTTGATACTAGTCAATTTGATTGGTAAAAGCCATGTAGTGACTTAAAATGTATAGAATTTGACATGAAAGATGACAGTTAGGGGGAAATTACCTTTATAAATGTTTTTAAAAAAAATGCAATGAGAATCAATTTAAGATTATTGGTTCAGAATAAATGACTTTTACAACACAAAAATTTGTTTTTACTGAAAACAAAAACAGGATTGATTTTAAAGTATTGTTACTGGTATATAAATCATTGGCCTAGGACCTCAATACACTGCAGATATGCTCACTGAATATAAACCCAACAGATCACTCAGATCATTAGGATCATATCAGCTAGAAATACCAAGGGTTCACTCTAAGCATGGTGAGTCCGCTTTTAGCTATTATGCCAGCAGCAGATGGAACCAGCTTCCAGAAGAGATCAGATGTGCTCCTACAGTAATCACATTCAAATCCAGACTCAAAACACATCTGTTTAACTATGCATTTACTGAATGAGCACTGTGCCACTGTTCGTCCGACTGTTTGTACTGTACTGTATTTTATTTTTCTAAACTGTTTTTTCTAAACTGTGAGTCGCCCGTTGTGTGAGGAGAGTGAGTCGCTCATTGTGTGAGGAGAGTGAGTCGCCCATTGTGTGAGGAGAGTGAGTCGCTGCGTGAGGAAAGTGAGTCGCCCGTTGTGTGAGGAGAGTGAGCCGCCCGTTGTGTGAGGAGAGTGAGTCGCTGCGTGAGGAAAGTGAGTCGCCCGTTGTGTGAGGAGAGTGAGCCGCCCGTTGTGTGAGGAGAGTGAGCCGCTGCGTGAGGAAAGTGGACGACGCTTTGCTGGAGACCGCGATGATTGGTCAAAGTTGCAGAAAAATTGCAGTGATTGGTCAAATTTGCAAGTCGCACTGAATTCACGGGGATTTGTTGAAGTTGCTTTAATAGTTGCGATCGCAACATCGCAAAATCCTGGAGGGACTGTTTAATAAAGTTTGACTAATCGCAGCAGTCTCGCTTTCGTTTAGAGCTCGTGTGAATTGCACGTATAAAATGAAGTTAACGAACAAACCTCGTTCCATCAGGAAACGCCACATGAATTTCACTGCGCTTTATGAAGAGTTTTTCTTTTGCATGAAGAAGCCGTTCGCCGGAGATGTGTTAAAAGATTAATTCATGCACACAAGAAAGTGCATTCATGATTATTAGGCTACCGGTATACTAATCCTCCTGGCGCCGGGTCTGAGTGAGTAGTGAGTGAGTAGGCCTAATTTACTCTCTTACCTTTGTTCTTTGATTAACATTAATGACACTCCATCTGACACGCGTCCCATTTTCTCACAAATCTCTACATTCATTTATGATATTATTTAAATAATTTGCTCTTATGAGGACACTTGACAAAACGGACATTTTGGCATAATTTGTGTGTGTTATGTTTTGTTCAAGGCCGAAAAGAGAACTCGATACTGACGCGCGTCTTTTCCGTGTGTGTGTGTGTGTGTGTGTGTGTGTGTGTGTGCGTGTGTGTGTAATAGGCAGGACTTACAGCGCGGTCTCTTGTTTTGTCGCGCTTGAATGGTTGAGCGTGATCATACAACGCTAGTCAACTGGTGACAGAAAATACGGATACTGCGTAAATGCTTTAAAAAAAAAAATTGCGGTGCTGCGGTGGGCAAGTGATGAAACCGGTGTTGCGACTGAACACCGTGTAACACCGGTAACACTGACTATCGTGCCAAGCCTAATTAGCACCAATTGAAAAAGTGTTGTGTATGGTAGCAGCGCCAAAGATGTATGCAGCTACTCCAGTTGATGCACATAAAATCACACTCCTATCATCAGGGTTGTCAGACAGCTGAGACAAGAGTCTAGAAGATTCATAGCATATTGCTTTGATCAAATGGCTTTTTCCTGTGCCTGCTTCACCAGTAACAAACAAGCGAAACGGTTCAGGGTTTTCTCCATGCAGTTTTTGTACACACCATTCGCGAACTTTGTAAAATATTGCAGACTGTTTAGCATTTAATGATCTTAGTAAACACAATGCTTCATCTCGAGACATTGTAGCATTACTGTTCTCAATTGTGAATGCAGTTCGAGGGTTCGCTACAAGATCTGGAATAAGTGTGTCAGAATCATCTTCTTCAGGAAGTATGTTATTCTTCATTAGCTCAATGCATTCATGACGCTCCTTCTCTGTTTCAGGACACAATGCAGCCCAAGTACACTCTAAAAAATGCTGGGTTATTTTTTAAACCCAAATGCTGGGTTGAGCATTTTGACTATGTTGCTGGGTTATTTTCTCAGGAATCAGCTGACAATGACCCAGCATTTGGGTTTGTTTTGGAAATTTTGACCCAGCGCTTACCTCCTCGGGAGTCGCGCGCGCGCTTTTGTCCACACTGTTCAAATCACTATTCACTACGTCAACAGGAGGACGAGAGGTTCAAGCAGGAGCGAGCATAAAGGTGAGCAACCCTGTTTTATTAAAACTATCCTTACGTTAAGTAACGTTAGTCAAAGAAGTCAGAAAGTCAACAAGAAGTTATGTTGAAATGAACTATGAATTTTTGACGACGGACCAAATGCTCTAGTCTAGATTTTGCGTCTGTCGAACTAGCGACCGTTATGCTAACGTTACGTTACACATAACATTCATTATTTTACACGGTCTGTCATCAATTATTCCAATTATAACACGGTCACAATGTCTGAGTACAGTTGTTGGTGTCTGTTTTATCTCCAGAAATGTTGCGGGTTACTTGACTCGGCGGTGTTGGATGGATGCAGTGTAACGTCACTGGCTAGTGGCTGGATATGCTAAAGAAGCTGTAAGTCTAACGTTACCTATTATTTAACTGTTTTTGTTACTCATTTTCGAAAGGTAGCTTTACATAAAATATTTTCTTATGCTGCAGTATGTTCTCTGTGTTTGGGTGCGTGCGCCTTAGTTCAATTTGGCTAAGCATTTCTGCAGAAAACAGTGATGTCATCGTCCAGCTCAGTACAATTCTTATCAAAAACGGTCTTTGTTCATTTGAAGTCAGTTCAGTGTTGCTTCAGTTACGTTCAGAAACTATGTGAAGATAATCAAAGTAGTTACTGAAGTACAATTTGGTCTTAAACCGGCTCTGAAAAAAAGTCATCCAGTTCAGTTCAGTTATCTTCTGATATTGTCAGTGCAATTAAATCAATAATATTGTTGAAAACTACAACAGTGGCAAGGAACCCACACTCCATCAGGTGACAGAATGGAGAGGAAAAAAAAACCTTAGGATGAACCAAGCTTATGTATTAAATAGCCTAATACAATTTATTATTTTGGTTTGTCATGCAATTTGGTTCACAATCATTAAAATAACTAACTATGATGATCATTGAATCGTGAATGAATAAAAAAAAAAACCTGTCAGGAAGAATAAACATTAACAACATTTATTTATTATTTTTACTTATCTTGAAACTGCAATCAAATAAGTCAATGGGCGCAATGCCCTCAGGCGATTGTTATACCGATAGACTAATACATTGGAATGAATAATAAATATTCTATGAAATATCTACAGGTGATTTTATAAAATATTTTTTTAATTATCCACAAAATTAACATTTCTTCTGTTTACAGTCTTGTGAATTAACAATAGTTAATTAAGCTGTTAAAAATTATTTTTTAAGTAATGATTCAATAAAATAATTTTAATATATATTTTTTAATTAACTGGAGCCAGCATAAAAATTAATTTTAAAAGCATTGTATAAGACATGCTAACTTTGTAAAGATATTACTAATCAGATGTTTCCTTCTTTTCTTTTACAGCAATGGACATTTTTGTTCAACAAAAACTCCTCAACTGGAATCTTGAGTGCCTCATTGAAAAATTGCTGGTAAATATGTGATGAACAATTTTGCATTTCAAATTCTCTTTCTTTGTAGGTAATCTTTTTTTCACAGTTGCATCCAGTGCCAACCCTAACCCTTAACAGAGTTTGCTACACCATTCACAATAAATAAGCTCAAAAACATGAATGGCCAATTTACATGTACAAGTACCAAAGTACAAGCACATGACAAGACTTAATGTCAAACCATGTAGGGTGAATTTAAACCAGTTATATTGTAGGGCTGGCATAGGCTACCACTTCTGTGCTTAGTCGTTGTCAGTGTAATTTCATAGATAGCCTTGCTTGTTTGCCCCTTTCTTGGTTTAAGGCAGTGGTTCTCAAATGTCCTGGGACCCCCCATAATTTTGGATGTCTCCCTCATCAGACACACCCAATTTAAATTTTGCAGTCTGTACTAATGAGCTGAATCAGGTGTGTTAAATGAGGGAGAGATACAAAATATGCAGTGGTATGGGGTCCCCAGGACGGGTTTGAGAAGCACTGCTTTAAGGGATAGCTCACCTGAAAAGGAAAATTCTGTCGTCATTTACTCACCCTCATGTTATTACAAACCTGAATGACTTTCTTCTCCTGAACACAAAAGAAGATATTTGAAAAAATGTTGGTAACAAAACAGTTAACAGTAGCCATTGACTTTTATAGTACTTTTTTCCTATTATGGAAGTCAGTGGCTACCGTCAACTATCTTGTTACTGACATTCTTTAAAAAATCTTTTTGTGTTCAGCAGAAGAAAGAAACTTGTACAGGTCTGGAACAACGTGAGGGTGAGTAAATGAGGCGAGTAAATTTGACATGAGGGTGAGTAAATTTGCATTTTAAGGTGAACTATACCTTTAATAACACTAAATGTTTTCAGATTACCAGAGTACGTATTTAACTGTCATATATTTAAGCTAATTTCACTCATTCTAAGTTGACCTTAGTTAGAAATGCACTTTGCTTAATTTAAAAGCTGATGACCGAACAAATTCTAATTTGCCATTTTTCTATTCTTAGATTCCAAAGGCATACTAGCACTTACAATCCTGCCTGTCATTCTTCCCCCGCCTGTGTACAAGATTGGCCACAAAACCTTTCGGCCAACTATCCAAGAGGCAAGAACCTCATTCATTGATGTACAACCGATAAGTAAAACAATAGGGGACAAAAAGAGCAGGCTCATTTCTTTACACCTGTTTGTAGGGCTGCACGATAAATCGTTTTAATCGTTTATGGTTATTGCTGCTTGGATCTGACACGCATTTCATTTTCTCACAACTCTTTAAAGCAGTGGTTCTCAACTCCAGTCCTCGTGACCCACTGCTCTGCACATTTTGTATGTCTCCCTTATTTAACACACCTGAATCAGCTCGTCAGGAGAGACTCCATGAACTGATTTGAGTGTGTCAGATAAGAGAGACATACAAAATGTGCAGAGCAGTGGGTCACGAGGACTGGAGTTGAGAACCACTGCTTTAAAGGATTAGTTCACCCCAAAATGAAAATTTCCTAATAATTTACTCACCCCAATGTCTTCCAAGATATCCATGTCTTTCTTTCTTCAGTGGAAGAGAAATTACGGTTTTTGAGGAAAACATTTGAGGATTATTCTACACAGAATGGATTGTGTAGAATAATTGTGTCTACACACTTTAATGACAACCAACTATCCCAACATTCAAAGAAGGTTCAAATGTCCGTCTCAATGCAGCTTCAGAGTCTCTACCATTTAAGTCCATTCTGTGTAGAATTGAAATAAAATGTTTTCCTCAAAAAAACTTAATTTATTTTCCACTGAAGAAAGAAAGACATGGATATCTTGGATGGCATTGGGGTGAGTAAATGATGAGGAAATTTATATTTTGGGGTGAACTAATTCTTTAAGTTAATTTAAGACGGTATTTAACTAATTTAAGACTGATCTTATGAAAACCTAAGACACACTTTTAAATAATTATCTGTGTCTGATATTGTCTTTTCCTCATTTAGTCTGGAACCAACATGGTGCTTTTTACCTGGAAAGGCAGAGAGAAGCAAAGCCCTTCCCCTTTGTCTTGGAGCTTGGAATGGCTGGACAGTTTTTTGGTGAATGGGGAAACTCTGAAACAGTTGACTCAGTTTTTTTATTTTTTTATCTTTTTGTGAAGATAATTTTTAGCTAGGCTATTTTACAGTTTATAGGTATAGAGTTTCATGTTTTTATTTTGCTACACATGACTAAATGATTGCTTATTTAAAATGAATTGTAATGTATGTACTGTACTTACTGTTTATACGCAGAGTTTTTATGTGCCTCCCATTTTTGCTGCACAGGACTAAATGATTGCTTATTTAAGTGAATTGCAATGTATGTACTTATGTGTTTTTTATTGTATTCTTTGTGAAGAGAATCTTTAGCTATAGGCTATTTTACAGTTTATGAGTTTTGAATTTTGAGAATCTTACCATTTTATAATCTTTTAACATACCAATATTTTAGCACAAATGATTTTTGTGGGCCTCCGTTTATGTTGCAGATGTCGAACTGTTTTTTTAACATGAATGTATTTGATTATATTAATTTCCTGGAATAAACACTTTAATTGAATCAATAAACAGTAGTGTTATTATTGTTATGAATTTTTTTTTTTTTTTTTATCTTTTTTTTATTATTATTATCTAAAATGAATAACCTGTAGCATGGGGGTTGTTTGACCCAGCACTGATTAAAAACAACCCAGCGGATGGGTTAATGTATAAAAACCCAACCTGCTGGGTCAAAATAACCCAGCATGTGTTCTGTCCAATATTTACCCAGCGCTGGGTTGTCAAATAACCCAAATTGGGTTGTTTTTAACCCAGCATTTTTTAGAGTGTATCTTCCAAATCAACACCCAGCTCCAAGACCTGTTGAGCTCTGTCCATTTCATCGCTGTCCTTTTCAAACAGTGCTCGATTAGAATCAACAATAGATTTTACTTCGGTCACATTACTTCCACATTTCACAGCACCATTGTTGTAGAAATCCTCATAAGTGTGGAACTTCTCAGGCTTCAGCTGACAATCTTCCTAATGTGGTAAAAAAAAGTTGTAGCAGTGAATGATAGTACTTTTCTGGATCTTTTGTTGGTGAAAATCTTGGATACCTTATTACTGCAGATTCAGTTCTTCTTACCACAAAACCACAATTGTTGTTAAGCTTGATCACATTTTCTTTGTTTTGTGAAGATAGCTCAGATGTTGACAATATCCTGTATTCTGTGCAAAAAGGCATTCCTGATTTGCCAAGTGGGAGCTGTCCTGAGACCAATATCTTTATGATGACCCTGGGACAACAACTGCCTCAGCCAATCAACGTTTATGATGTCATCACGGTGTGCCCCTCGTCGAGTCCACCAAATAAAAAAAAAAAAAAAAATAAAAAAACCCACCCCTGCCAACAAGCGCACAAGTTACAAGGTAAGACTAATGCCTTTTTACAATCTCCTATTAATTAACATCAGTCTTCTACTACGGCTAAACATTTGTGTTTTTAGAATAGCATTTTTCCACTCATGAAGTAACGCTAATAACCTTAATAGTAAAATTGCCAGCCAAAATTGATCAACATCGCTGACGTTCTGGCTCAAAAAAGAAAAACAATAAAAGATGAAAATACTGTTTAGATGTTTATATTTTTTATAGCGTGTCTAGCTAAAAAAAAAAACTAAACCCGCAGCTCATTTTCTGCTGGTGCGACAGTTTGTTAGCGCTCGCACTGGTGCCACAGAAAAGTTTCCTAAAAACTCTGTAAGTACGTTAGCAAGAGAAGCAACTTCTCACAGCATGCTGTTTTAAACATACATTTGCAATGTTATCAGATGGGCATTTTAAATTGTATTGATTTGACAATAAAACATTTTATTTGTATTGATTTATTTGATTTATTGACAATTTTATTGTTAATGAAAGCCCAATGTGCTTGCAAAATGTGTAATCTATTCATTATTCTTCATCTTTGTAGATAAGGCATTAAGGTGTCTCCAAACTAAAAGGCCAGAATTCACCATAGGAAGTGTGGGGCCATACAATCTACAAGTACAAAGTTTTAAAACTTTAATGGAGACAACGAGATTTCTGACGAGGTAACTTAATATCCTTATAGTAAGCTATTTTAATTCTTACACTTATTTCCTGTCCACTTACCCTACCACCAAAACAAACAACCATGACCTCTGACTAGCATTTAGCCTTCAAATTTGTTTCTGCATGGTTCTGCATGGAGTTCACAAAGACTTTTTTTTTTGCTAGTCAGATGCTGAAAAACACAGAAATACATATGAACAAACCGGGAACTTAACCCCAGAATGCAAACAAATAAACGGCATGCTTTGTGTATTGGCTCTTGTCCAGCACCAAAACATGCCTCTGACATCTGGGCATTTTGTACCTTAAAAGTCCAGTCTAGAACAGGACTGATGATAAATGACTTACAACATTTCTATTTGACTCAAAATATAGAGCAGTTCAATTATTTTACCTCACATTTTTCCTTTACATTTTCAGGTCATGGATTCCATATGTAATGTCCTTAACAAGGTAAGTGTAATTTTACATTATACAGTATATAATTTATTCTAGATGATTGTCATATGCACTAGGTTATATTTTATTCCTTTGATTTCTATTCTATTTCTCTGAATTACAGAATAACATTTTTAAAGGGACAACAGAGAAGTTTGGCGCTTATCTTGAGGGTGGCAGTCACTGGAGCTTTTTTGTGAGTCAAACCTTTTTAAGGATAAATCATTTTCACATGTGGATTCCAATTTATTTCTGTATTTATACAAAAAATCTTAGTTATCTGCCAAATCACCACTTCCAAATGTTTCTATTTATGTAACAATATGTCTTAAACACCACAAAACTCATGAAAGTTAACAAATCTGACTAAAATGTTATGCTTGCATTTCAAGTACAGTATGTTAAGATTAACATATTCAAATTTTCAAGGCAAAATACAAAAAACTATTTTTATTACATGCTCAAATTATGAATAAAAAAGATTGACACCGTGATGAGCTGCATCTCACAAGAGTTTTTTTCATGTCCCTGGAACACTTTAAAAGTACTCCAAACTTCAAACTCTAGAGAGTCAGCATCATGTATTCTGGTGCAATTTTCTGCTGGTATGAGGTGTTGGACCACGGAACTTGGAGCATGTCAGGGCCAGAAGGCAGAGTGAATGGTATTGCAATAAGTGTCTTATGGTATTATTATAACTTCAAATATTTCTGTTTTAGCATTGCAATGTTAACAGAAGGTGCATCACCTACTTCAACTCCTTTGGAGAGACAGAGTGGCAGTGCCAAGCAGTTGCTCAACACTGGAGGTAGGTATTTATTGTTTGGTTTACTATAGTGATATCAGTCATCTAATGAGCTAAAATCTACTATAAGGGCACTTTGAGTGCCAAAAAAAACGCTATATAAATGTAATGAATTATTATTAACACTGTTGCGTCATTAACCCCTTAAGTGTCACCGTAATGGGACGTTTAAGTTTACTTCACTATATTACAATTAAATCCTAATCTAATCATGACAAACTATATATCGTTGGAAAGGTCTCATCATCAAGGCCTTTTGCAGCGCAAGCGCCGATCTAAACGATGTCTAGCATGCCGTCTATCTGTGCAAAAGCTAATGTAAGCTTGGCATGACAGAGTCATGCCCTCTGTCAGCGCAGACCGCCAAGCTGCCCTGTCTTCCGCAATATGATGCCATCGGTCAGGGTTGATGTTAAAGACATTCATATCCCGCTTGATGACATCCTTGAAACGGAGCTTGGGTCGGCCACGAGGGCGATGTCCAACAGCTAACTCCCCATGGAAGATGGATTTTGGGATACGTTCATCCGGCATACGACGCACATGGCCGATCCATCCAAGACGTCTCCTCCGGATTGCGGTGTACATGTCACTGCTGTTAGTGAGCTTCAATACAGTGGTGTTCGGGACCCGATCCTGCCATGACAGGCCAAGGATCTGTCGTAGACAACGGAAGTGGAAAGCATTAAGCTTGTGCTCCTCCCGCCGGTATGTAGGCCACGTTTCACTTCCATATAATAAAACAGAGAGCACACAGGATTCATATACGCGCACCTTTACTTTGAGAGAAAGGTGGCTGTTGTTCCAGACACGAGACTGAAGACGCCCAAAGGTTGTTGAGGCACGACCGATCCTGGTATTCAGTTCAGCATCAAGGCTGTTGTTTGCTGTCAGAGTTGAGCCGAGATAGACAAATTTTTCGACAACCGACAGCACTGTGCCATTGATGGTGACGTGAGGGGGAGCAAGAACATTCTGAGCCATCACCACTGTCTTACTGAGGTTTATGGTGAGTCCGAACTCTGTGCAGGCAGTGGCAAAAGAATTGCACATCTCCTGAATTTCTTGTTCAGTGTGAGCCACGAATGCAGCGTCGTCTGCGTAGAGCAACTCACGCACAAGGACGCGCTTCACCCTGGTTCTGGCCCTTAGACGAGCCAGGCTGAAAAAGTTGCCATCACACCTGGTGTGCAGCAAAACCCCACCTGGATCCGGAAACGCCCGTCGCAGCACAGCCGAGAAATAGATGCCAAACAAGGTGGGAGCGAGGACACACCCTTGCTTTACTCCACAGCAGACATCAAACTCGTTTGAGCGGGCACCGTTGAACTGTACGGTTGCCCGCATCCCATCATGGAAACCTTGGAGTATTGCCAAAAGAGTTGCCGGACAACCAAGTCGCTGCAAAACGTGGAAGAGACCAGAGCGACTCACATAATCGAAAGCCTTAGTCAGATCAACAAACACCATGTACAATGGGCGTTGCTGTTCCACACACTTTTCCTGAAGCTGGCGAACTGAGAAAATCATGTCCAAGGTTGAGCGACCAGCACGGAAGCCGCACTGACTCTCCGGCAGAACCTGGTCAGCAACACGCTGCAGTC
Organism: Rutilus rutilus; assembly: GCF_951802725.1. Classification (NCBI taxonomy): domain Eukaryota; kingdom Metazoa; phylum Chordata; class Actinopteri; order Cypriniformes; family Leuciscidae; genus Rutilus; species Rutilus rutilus. The sequence continues at coordinate 4,264,408 of NC_140223.1, forward strand.
TTGGGAGGATTGCACGGGCAAGGCATTTTCCTGGAAGGCTAAGGAGCGAAATGCCTCGATAGTTGTTGCAGTCCTGCCTGTCACCCTTGTTTTTATAAAGAGTAATGATGTTGGCATCTTTGAGTTCGCTAGGGATGCATTTATTCTGCCAACAGTATCGAAACAAGCAGTGAAGCCGTCTGACCACCACTGCCCCGCCACACTTCAGCAGCTCCGCTGGAATTCCATCGCTACCCGGTGACTTGTTATCCTTCATGGCTGCAATCGCACACTCGATTTCCATTGTTGAGATCTCCGCATCCAGCTCGTTGAAAACAGGTAGTTGTGGTACAGCAGCAGAAACAGCATTCAAGTCGGCATCCACAGGAGTGCCATACAGCAAGCTGTAATGCTCAACCCATCTACCAAGCTGGCCTGGAAGGTCGTTGATGATGGTGCCATCATTGGCTCGCAAAGGTGCTGTTTTTTTCACTGTAGGACCCAGTGCCTCATTGATGCCGCTGTACATGCCGCGTATGTCCCCAGTACTTGCACACCGTTCTACCCTCCGACTAAGATCCTGCCAGTACTGCTCTTGGGCCTGGCGTGTGATACGCTTAACGTCATTCCTGGCCTTACGATAGTGAGCGATAGTGGAGTCGTTTCTATCTTGGAGAACACTGAGACGGGCAACACGCTTGTCAGCAAGGTCTAAGACTCCTAAATAGATATTTCAGGACTGTTTTTTGTTACAAATTATGTAGGAACAGAAATAGATGAATTTATGACAAGAGTGCACCTCAAAAAATATCCATAACAGGAGTTCTGACCTTTGTCACAAAAAGTCGACGCACACACTTTTAATTGAAATGTTGGTTTTCATGCTAAAAGGTCATAATAAAACATATAATCTAGTATTTGTCAATAAAAAAAATATAAAATAATATTATCCTCTAACAAGTATAATATACAGTATATATTATCCTCTAAAATATAATATCTTTTTTATCGCCTTTTTTATTACATTACATATTTTAGTAGTTATCATAAATTAGGTATCATTTGAAAGCTTACAATCTCAGAATTCATCCTGTGAAAACTGTTTTGAAATTGGACATTGCGTTACCATAGAAACGGTACTCTAAATTATTTTATCAGGCTCCTCCCCTTTTGGGCATCATTCTGTTTCATAATTTATTATCAAAATATTTTCTAATCTTGACAAAACACATATTGTCAGAAATGCAGCCGAGGTTTCTTCATTAGGGCGATTGGGCGACGCACCACCAAAGTGTGAAAGGGACTTTTTCAATCACAATCTCATTCAACCACAGAGTTACGCTAGCAGTCACTCACTGTTGTTCTGCCTCTGGATATAGTCCAATCAGCGCCAAGTCACGTTCTGTGGAGTACCGCCTCTTTTTGGGCGATTTCACTATGGCCGAAAATCGCCCAGAGTGTTCCCATAGACTTACATTCAAAGATTTTTTTTTTCGAACTGCAGGCACTGCAATGCATTCTCTATGGGTTCCGGGAGGGCTCGCACTAACGTGCTTTCGTCATCACACGTAAACTTCACTTGTGCAGCGATTGGTTGAAACAAATATACCTCTAATAATATTTAGCCATAAGCTGAAGTGACATCCAATAATTTCCTCAGTGCATAACTTACATTTCACGGACATATTCTCCATCTGTAAATGTTAGAAAGTCAATATTTCCAGCTTGTTGTCATGAGCTAAACTTCCGTGAACGAGCGCCGCCGCGTGCATGCGCGCCGAACAGACGGAGCGCAATAGAATAGGAGCGCAATTATTCTGACTAAAATATATATTAGCACTAAATTATAAATATATTTAGCTAAAATATTTGTTGTTGAATATTTGTTGTTGTTGGTGAACATAAATGTGCTAGAGAATTTCAAACCTACATGTGTATTTTTATGATATTAGCTTTGTTTTTAGCACAAAGTTTAGTAAATTTAACTACTTCTTTAAAAAGCATTATTTTGTTTTTAGATTGTAATGTTGCAATGTTAGAATGTAATGTGATTTGACCCCTTTTTTGGATAGACTGCAGATAGACAGCAAGGTTTCACTATGTTTGTTTTTATAACCTTCAATATGAACATTGTTTGTAGGACAATATTGATCAGGATATTAAATATTAAAAAAAAAAAATTAAATACAGTTTTTTTTTTATTCATATAGAAAAATAATAATTAAATACTCAGATTATACCATACATCGCCATTTAGCCCAAAAATTCAGATTTATTTGGCAATTGGCTATTTCCCAACCCTACCGGCTGAAGTTTTAGCTAAACTTTAGGCTAATGATAACTACATTATCACTGTTAAATTGTTATTTAACAATTAGCCTACATTCAGTCCTGGATTAATAATTCAGTTTGTTTTAGCACCAGCCGCCACTGCAGAAATGTCTGAGTCTCAAGGTTTCATATTTTGTGAAAGAAGTGTTATTTGGACAGAAATTTATGAAGTTGTTATGGCAGAATGCATACAGTTAAAATCAATGGAATTCAATGTCACCCGGTGGTTATTGTAGTAAAAAATATTTTGTAAAATATTTATTTTATATAAAAGAAAAATATTAATTACAGTATATTTTTTTACTGTAAATTTAAACTTTTTAATACTTTAATTTTAGCAATAATCTGCTGAGTGTTATCTTTAAAACAAGACCAAACTTAGGTCTATATTCCAAAGCATTCTTGAATTACAACCATTTAAGTTTGAATAGTGCATTTTAATGCCCATTCTCAAAAAGGGGGGTGACAGTTAAGTCCTTTTACAGCTGATCGTTCTAACCAACTGCCTCACAACTCACACTATTTTACAGTATACAGACTCTAGCACAGTCATGCTCAAGACTAGCATAAGTACTCCAATCTGTAGATTAGCTTTGTTACGAGGACGCAACAACTGAAATACAGTTTTAACTGATATGGGTATGAGTAGATGATTACAAAATATTTATTTTAAAATGAACTGTTGGAGTTGGATGTTAGTGGTAATTGTGATTTTGTTGATTACAGTGCGTTCGCAGCTTCAAGGGGAGTGAAAGGAGAGTGGAACATTAAAACCACAAAACACAATTTGCAAACCGATTCCGTGTCATGTGGTATCCACACACTTGCAGTAAGTTCATTTCTGTTACCCAGTGTAAATCACTGCAGGCATGTGTCAATCAATTGAATTTAAACCTATTATCATATATAATATACCCTTGTACATTGATATATTAAAGCGCCAATACTTGTCTGATTATGTATTTAGTGACAAATATTATTAAATAATTTTTCTCGTCAAAACACTTTTGCCTTCCTTCAAGTTTGCCACTGAATTCATGAAGTCTCGTGGCTGCATTACCTCCTTCCAGTGCCCTGCAATACAACAAGAGAGAATGCGCCTGGCCTCACTTTTGTTTCAGTCTTTAGGTATGTGCCTTATTGATTGGAATGTTATCAATAGGTATAAATATATATTTAAAGTTCAGAATTTTGGGCCCTTGCCATATTTCTATGTTGTTGAATGATACTGTAGATAAGTAGCATGTCACTCGTCTCCTTTGTTAGTCAAAAAAGTAAAGTAACAGGCCACTATATATAATAATTTATATATATATATATATATATATATATATATATATATATATATATATATATATATATATATATATATATAAATTAATTAATTTATTAAAAATTATGGGTGCACAGTGAAGTAGGTCTCAAAGCTTTTTGTACAGGCTTGAAAAGTCAAATTATGTTTGTTTTGTGGTTAGGTAGTCAGAAATGTGGATGTAGAACAGCATTAATTGTTCAGAGAAAATAATATGTATATATTTTTTTCTTTTTCATCAGTCCATGAAACTGGAAATGGGGCAAGTGGTCAAAAATGTGAATATTTACCTTTAATAAGCGAAAAAGAAAAAAAGACAAGTATATATTTGTAAATATATATATATATATATATATATATATATATATATATATATATATCCTGTATATATTTACAGATCGAACAAAAAAATTTGGAATTTGTGCCAAAAATGTTTCAGGGAGAAAGACAGTAAGTGCGGTTCTCACATATGAAAGTGATATTCTTCATGTCTTATTCAAGCATAATCATTATAATTTACATGTCAATACACACACAAAATGCATATACAGACCATACACTCACATGCATGAGAACTCATATTAGGAATGGAAACTTTTCATATATAGTATACATAATCTCTGTACCTGACATGTATATAATAATTTACCGACCTGTCATGTATATGTGGTTCACGCCCCTGTTGTATATGTGATTTTTCTCTTTGTTTTGTTTTGTTTTAACAGGAGGCATGTACCTGTGGGGCAGTGATGCATGTAGAGGGTGCAGCCACACGCATGTGCTACATATGTCAAGGTAAAAGAGAAAATCGCAGAAGTCATGTAATAACAAAGTGGACTCTACTACCGTACCCTGTACTACTGTCTATGAAATGTCTACTTTAACAGAAAAAAGGCAATTTATTATTTAAGCAGTTCATCTACCCAGTCCCCTTGGCTGGTGAGTGTTTGTATAGATGCATACAGTGCATGTATACATACATGTACATAGACTCACTCACTCGCTCACTCAAACAAACACTCATTCACTCACTTACTCAAACACTCATTCACTCACTTACTCAAACACTCACTTACTCAAACACTCACTCACTCAAACACTCACTCAAACAAACATTCACTCACTCACTCACTCACTCAAACACTCATTCACTCACTCACTCAAACAAACACTCATTCACTCAATCAATCACTCATTCACTCAATCAATCACTCATTCACTCAAACACTCTCTCTCACTCACTCAATCACTCACTCACTCACTCACTCACTCACTCAAACAAACAATCACTCACTCACTCACTCAAACAAACACTCACTCACTCACTCATTCACTCACTCACTCACTCACTCACTCAATCACTCAAACACTCACTCAATCACTCACTCACTCAAACAAACACTCACTCACTCACTCACTCACTCAAACAAACACTCATTCATTCACTCAATCACTCACTCACTCACTCACTCACTCAATTAAACACTCACTCAAACAAACACTCATTCAGTCAATAAATCACTCAAACAAACACTCATTCACTCATTCACTCACTCACTCACTCACTTACTCAAACACTCACTCAATCACTCACTCACTCACTCACTCAAACACTGTCACTCACTCAATCACTCAAACACTCACTCACTCAATCACTCTTACTCACTCAAACACTCACTCACTCAAACACTCTCACTCACTCAAATACTCATTCACTCACTCACTCATTCACTCACTCACTCACTCAAACACTCACTCAATCATTCACTCACTCACTCAAACAAACAATCACTCACTCACTCACTCAAACAAACACTCACTCATTCACTCACTCACTCACTCACTCAAACACTCACTCACTCACTCACTCAAACAAACAAACACTCACTCAAACAAACACTCACTCACTCATTCACTCACTCACTCACTCACTCAATCAAACAAACACTCATTCATTCACTCACTCAATCACTCACTCACTCACTCACTCACTCACTCACTCACTCACTCACAACAAACAAACACTCACTCAAACAAACACTCATTCAGTCAGTCAATAAATCACTCAAACAAACACTCATTCACTCATTCACTCATTCACTCACTCACTCACTCACTCACTCACTCACTCACTTACTCAAACACTCACTCAATCACTCACTCAAACACTCACTCACTCAAACACTCACTCACTCAAACACTGTCACTCACTCAAACACTGTCACTCACTCAATCACTCAAACACTCACTCACTCACTCAATCACTCTTACTCACTCAAACACTCTCACTCACTCAAATACTCACTCACTCACTCAAACACTCACTCACTCACTCAAACACTCACTCACTCACTCAAACAAACACTCACTCATTCACTTACTCACTCACTCATTCACTCACTCACTCACTCACTCACTCAAACACTCAATCACTCACTCACTCAAACAAACAATCACTCACTCAAACACTCACTCATTCACTCACTCACTCACTCACTCACTCAATCACTCAAACACTCACTCAATCACTCACTCACTCAAACACTCACTCACTCACTCAAACAAACACTCACTCACATACTCATTCACTCATTCACTCACTCATTCACTCACTCACTCATTCACTCACTCACACACACACTGACTCACTCAAACACTCACTCACTCACTCAAACACTCTCACTCACTCATTCACTCACTCACACACACACTGACTCACTCAAACACTCACTCACTCACTCACTCAAACACTCACTCACTCATTCAAACACTCACCCACTCACTCACTCACTCAAACACTCTCACTCACTCAATCACTCAAACAATCACTCACTCAAACACTCACTCATTCACTCACTCACTCACTCACTCACTCACTCAATCACTCAATCACTCACTCACTCAAACACTCACTCACTCACTCAAACAAACACTCACTCACATACTCATTCACTCATTCACTCATTCACTCACTCACTCATTCACTCACTCACACACACACTGACTCACTCAAACACTCACTCACTCACTCACTCAAACACTCTCACTCACTCATTCACTCACTCACACACACACACACTGACTCACTCAAACACTCACTCACTCACTCAAACACTCACTCACTCATTCAAACACTCACCCACTCACTCACTCACTCAAACACTCTCACTCACTCAATCACTCAAACACTCACTCATTCTCTCACTCAATCACTCAAACATTCACTCACTCACTCACTCAAACACTCTCTCACTCAATCACTCAAACACTCACTCAAACAAAAACATTCACTCACTCACTCACTCAAACACTCTCACTCACTCAAACACTCACTCAAACACTCACTCGATCACTCACTCGATCACTCACTCACTCAAACAAACACTCACTCAAACAAACACTCACTCATTCACTCACTAACTCACTCACTCAAACAAACAAACACTCACCCACTCACTCACTCACTCAAACAAACATTCACTCACTCAAACACTCTCACTCACTCAAACACTCACTCAAACAAACGCTCATTCACTCACTCACTCAAACACTCACTCGATCACTCACTCACTCATTCAAACAATCACTCACTCAAACAAACACTCACTCACTCATTCACTCACTCACTCACTCACTCATTCACTCACTCAAACAAACAATCACTCACTCAAACAAACACTCACTCATTCACTCACTCAAACACTTACTCACTCAAACACTCTCTCACTCAAACACTCACTCAAACAAACAAACAAACAAACATTCACTCACTCTCTCACTCAAACACTCTCTCACTCAATCACTCAAACACTCACTCAAACAAAAACATTCACTCACTCACTCACTCACTCACTCACTCAAACACTCTCACTCACTCAAACACTCACTCAAACACTCACTCGATCACTCACTCGATCACTCACTCACTCAAACAAACACTCACTCAAACAAACACTCACTCACTCACTCAATCACTCAAACACTCACTCAATCACTCACTCACTCAAACAAACAAACACTCACCCACTCACTCACTCAAACAAACATTCACTCACTCACTCACTCTCACTCACTCAAACACTCACTCAAACAAACGCTCATTCACTCACTCACTCAAACACTCTCACTCACTCAAACACTCACTCGATCACTCACTCACTCACTCAAACAAACACTCACTCACTCACTCACTCACTCACTCACTCAAACAATCACTCACTCAAACAAACACTCACTCATTCACTCACTCACTCACTTACTCACTCAATCACTCAAACACTCAATCACTCAATCACTCACTCAAACAAACATTCACTCACTCACTCAAACACTCTCACTCACTCAAACACTCACTCGATCACTCACTCACTCAATCACTCACTCACTCAAACAAACATTCACTCACTCACTCACTCAAACACTCTCACTCACTCAAACACTCACTCAATCACTCACTCACTCACTCAAACAATCACTCACTCAAACAAACACTCACTCATTCACTCACTCGATCACTCACTCAAACAAACAATCACTCACTCAAACAAACACTCACTCATTCACTCACTCACTCACTCACTCACTCACTCACTCACTCACTCACTCACTTACTCACTCAATCACTCAAACACTCAATCACTCACTCACTCACTCACTCACTCATTCAAACACTCACTCACTCACTCACTCAAACACTCTCACTCACTCAATCACTCAAACACTCACTCACTCTCTCACTCAATCACTCAAACATTCACTCACTCACTCACTCAAACACTCTCTCACTCAATCACTCAAACACTCACTCAAACAAACAAACATTCACTCACTCACTCACTCACTCAAACACTCTCTCACTCAATCACTCAAACACTCACTCAAACAAACAAACAAACATTCACTCACTCACTCAAACACTCTCACTCACTCAAACACTCACTCAAACACTCACTCAAACACTCACTCGATCACTCACTCGATCACTCACTCACTCAAACAAACACTCACTCAAACAAACACTCACTCATTCACTCACTAACTTACTCACTCAATCACTCAAACACTCAATCACTCACTCACTCACTCACTCAAACAAACAAACAAACACTCACCCACTCACTCACTCACTCACTCAAACAAACGCTCATTCACTCACTCACTTGATCACTCACTCACATTTATTCAAACAAACAATCACTCAAACAAACACTCACTCATTAACTCACTCAAACACTTACTCACTCAAACACTCTCTCACTCAAACACTCACTCAAACAAACAAACAAACAAACAAACAAACAAACAAACATTCACTCACTCACTCACTCACTCAAACACTCTCTCACTCAATCACTCAAACACTCACTCAAACAAAAACATTCACTCACTCACTCACTCAAACACTCTCACTCACTCAAACACTCACTTGATCACTCACTCGATCACTCACTCACTCAAACAAACACTCACTCAAACAAACACTCACTCATTCACTCACTCACTCACTCACTCACTCACTCAATCACTCAAACACTCAATCACTCACTCACTCAAACAAACAAACAAACACTCACCCACTCACTCACTCAAACAAACATTCACTCACTCACTCACTCACTCTCACTCACTCAAACACTCACTCAAACAAACGCTCATTCACTCACTCACTCAAACACTCACTCGATCACTCACTCACTCAAACAAACACTCACTCACTCACTCACTCACTCACTCACTCACTCACTCACTCACTCAAACAAACAATCACTCACTCACTCAAACAAACACTCACTCATTCACTCACTCACTCACTTACTCACTCAATCACTCAAACACTCAATCACTCAATCACTCACTCACTCAAACAAACATTCACTCACTCACTCACTCAAACACTCTCACTCACTCAAACACTCACTCGATCACTCACTCACTCAATCACTCAATCACTCACTCACTCAAACAAACATTCACTCACTCACTCACTCAAACACTCTCACTCACTCAAACACTCACTCAATCACTCACTCACTCACTCAAACAATCACTCACTCAAACAAACACTCACTCATTCACTCGATCACTCACTCACTCAAACAAACAATCACTCACTCAAACAAACACTCACTCATTCACTCACTCACTCACTCACTCACTTACTCACTCAATCACTCAAACACTCAATCACTCACTCACTCACTCACTCACTCACTCACTCAAACAAACAAACACTCACCCAC
>NC_140223.1:4276768-4304268 GCF_951802725.1 Rutilus rutilus
ACACACACACATGCACACACAGCCCCTCCCCTCCACGCACACCGCATCTCCATGAGAACGAGTGTTCGTTCGACGTTAAAAATAAGGTTCGCGAAAGGTTGGTATCTCTATCTCGTGAACACCTTTACACAATCACGCATTAAAAAGTGGTATAAAAATATAGAAAATTCGGAATATAATTTTGTCAGTGTGTTAATGTCGACCCGAGAAGGGATTGCGCCTTCTTTAGAAAGTTAACTAGTCGCAAGTTTGAGGTAAAATGCACTTTTTGGTTGTGGTTGTTGATGTCAAAACAGTATAAGCTGTATTAAATAATGTTATGTCATTTTTTTTACTTTTACACTGAATGTTTGCTGCTTCAATCCAGATGAGTAGGCTATTGACTGTATAGGGTAAATTTAGTATAGGGTGTGAAAATTGTACAGCTGTGGTATTTGTATAGGGTGTGAATTCTGTATAGAAGTGTAGATTTTTGGTATGGCGTGTGGATTTTGTAAGAGGTAAAGGAATTGCAATGGGGTGTGAATTTTATTCTAAAATTGTATGATGTTTTTGTTGAGTTATTATTACACAATACTTTTTCTGACCTTTTTGAAATTGTCCCTGACAAATAACCCAAATTACAAAAAAAAGACTAAAACTAACACTAAAACTAATAAAAACTAAACTAAAACTAAGCATTTTCAAAAAATAAAAAATAAACTAAACTAGCAAACCCACTTTAAAAACTAATTAAAACTAAACTGAATTTGAAAACAAAAAGTCAAAACTAAATAAAAATAAAAACTGATAAAAAATGCAAAACTATAATAACCCTGCTACCAGGTAGATGAAGATGAGTTGAGGAGGAGGGTCAAAGGAGAAAACATGTCCACAAACATGTTCAGAATGTTAATAAGGGTTTGTATTTCTATTATATGCATACATTTAAGTTTAAAATAAGATAGAAAGTCATATGGAGTTTGCCACTCTGCCCCTCATGCCTATTGATAGGCATGGTGCAGTACATGATTGATATTTAGAAAGCCCTGCTCTCATGCTTTACGTCTGTGACACTGTACTTGTTCATACATAGGTTGGCAAAAAAGATGTTCCACCTAATGTGCTGCAGCAGCCTAGAAAGGCAAAGACAAAGCTGAAAATATTCAGCACTTTAACAGAGGGAGAGACGGAAGACCTAGCCAAGGGGTTTGGCATGGCACTGGCCAAACATGTGCCGAAAGAGAAACTACTTGCTGGTATACCTGAAGAGGACATCCCAGCAACACTGTAAGTGTGTCAAAATGTTTATGACATCAAAGTAACGCTAGAGCGATTCAAAAGCATATGGAGCCGTCTGCTCTCGCGGTACTTTGATGTTATTCACAGATCGGTCTGTGCAGTGCCGGTTCAAGTCGAACAAGCCTTTCACGTCATATTGATATCACGTGTCTTTACGGGATCTTTACGGGTTGTGTGAACGCACGCACAGATCCCGGAAAAATACTGGCAGTGAATGAACCAAAATCAAACAATCCTGGGACAAATCCCGGGTCACATTATCCGTGTATTTTCCGGAATCTCTGTGTGAGAGGATCTATATAGTGTATAGGTTTGCTGGCCTCTGAGGTCATATTAGGATATTATGGTAGCAGCGTTGATCAGGACAGATCTCAAAGTACAAATGTAGGGTGCATTGACGTTCTAGAACTGTTCGGTTGACAGAAAATATAATCTTTTTGGAGATGTCTTTGACCTTTGTTAAACTTAATTGGCTTAATATGCATTTTATTCTAACATTACCATTGTACAGATTTTTTCAGCCTGCTGACTAGACCCTGTATCAAGAGGTCAATTAATCAACATGAGAATGATAATGTCATGCGTATTGCAATTCCATAATGTCCTCAAGTCTAGGTCACCTTCCTTCATTTATATAGCACTTTTAACAATATGGGGCTATGGCTATGATGCAACAGAGTAACAATCCCAGGTAGTAACATGAACATTTAAATTTATTTACAGGAGGAGCATTGAACAAATGAAAAGTAATGTGGAAAACCTTGGACCTGAGTCTGAGCTGGATTTGGCCACCCATCGCTTTGGGCCTACAGCGGCTGAGGTTTTCTTTTCCTTTTTAGAGGACTCTTTGAAATGAACAGTACCCATGTTCCTGCACACATGTACTAATGTGGCTGCTATCAGCTTATTTCTAAACAAAAAAGATAAGCTCAATTCCTTTATTTGATATTTGACAAGGCTTTTATTTCTGTAGTCAGTTGTTTTATAGTAACTTTTACTGGAGGACTCATAGTGGAGAACAAGTACAACGTTTGATAAAATGGCAAAACTGCATTTGAATAAAAAGTACTTTTCAAACCTTATTTGTATTATCTTTTTGGACCACTGATTGCTCTGTGTTTTCTTCTTGATTGATGTGACATCTGTCCTCGTCTCTGAGGCAGTGTTTCTGTCAGTCTTTCTTTTTCTGTTTGCAAATAGTGGGCGTATTTTACGTGACTTGTCCTCATCACAAAGTCGCACAAATTTTTTAAAGTTTATATTTTCTTCCTTTGTTTGCACTTCTAGTTCATTGACTTTATGGGCAATGTCCTCAGGAATTCTCTCCCATGTCTGTAGAGTCTTCAATATGCTTTCCAGTTTCCTGATAGTTGTACTATGCCTATCTTCATCTGCAATTTAATCCTGTATAGGCTCCACTGAAATGTTAATTGCATGTTTTGATGTTGTCTCACTCATCTCATTTAAAAGTCCCTTTGCAAGTAGTAGACAAGCACATTTTTTATGATATGAGAAAGTACAGCAGTCACATACGTTCGTCACTATACATGGTTTTGATACTGCTCTTCCAAATAAACGTTCAATCTCTACTGTTTTTTTAGGCTTTGTAGAAATGCTATACTTATTCTTTTGAATCAAGTTGTTGGCATGGGCTTGCAGTTGTGTGTCCATATCTGTAAAGGTCTCACCATCACCACAAGTGAGAAGACTTAATAAAATGAGATGTTTACATGTACATCCCCTTGTACCAGCGAGACAACTGTAGAACTGCTCTGCAGGGCATACACAGTAAACTACATGTGGATTATTTTCTGATGGAACATATATGTATACGTATACGTATGTTTCTGTTGAAGCTGCAGTAATTGCTGTGGCCCAACCATTGTCTAGCATCCTCTGGGCAGACTTCTTATTTCTTCCATTTTACATTCCAGAGGGTTATAGACCCTACCAGCAGACTGCAAATCCTGTATTATGTTGAAGTACTTGTCAGTCTTGTTCAGTAGCACATCAATCAAATGATCCAATCTACGATTCCGGATGCCACAGAGGAATTGGTATTTTAAACGGTGGAAGAAGCTATAAGGAAATAAAAGCAGAGAGATCAGTATGTTGAATGAGGAGCAGCAACAGGTTTAAAAATATTACAATGTACTCTTTAACAAATTAAAAAAATATGCAAAACACCGTGCTTGCTTTCAGCTAGCCCACTAATAAATAATGAGGTGAACATGCATAAAAATGTATATACTGTTCTATTAGATTGTTTTTTTCAGAGTCTCCATGCTTATAACATCTTCTGAAGTTAGACCACAGATGACCAATTGGCTCCCAGTGGTTCCTAAAGTACTTGCAGACATCTTTTAAGTTCTTAAACTGGGAGTGAAACATCTCAGCTTTTTTCTTGAATTCATGTTCCTGTAAAAATGGACAAGGAAAATCATGTTGTTTAGTGTTATTAGTGTAAGAACTGAATTTATAGGTCATAAAGGTAATCCTCGACATAGACCTCAACCCTAGTGTGTGCATTTAGTGTACTGAGAATGTCATGTTCTTGATTGATTATACTAAAGCCATTTAGGCCTATAGACCCCTTTTGCGCCGACGTCACAGTTACGTCACGACGCTAGCTGGAGGCAAAACAGAGTGAAAACTGGAGGTGGCCAATACAAACCAGCACAGATTTGAATACATAATAAGGAGTTTAAATTACTATTATTATTATTAAATGTCATCCTGTTGTGTTGTTGGGTTCTAGAATCGACGGAGTACAGGCTCCAATTCTACATTTTATTGCATCATGTTTTCTAAATTATTGTGATTATTTGTGAATCATCTATGATTGTTGTTTTGATTGATTGGGACTAGACTCTTTGAAGAACCTGGTAAGAAAGGGTAATCAAATACATAGTTAAAAAAATTAATATGCTGTATCTGGAATTTTTATGTCAAGAAAATATTCACATAATTAAAATTGCACCGTAATGTCACTCTTTACATTGTCGTCTTCTGGCCTTGGCTCTGGCTAGGCAGAACTTCGGATCGTGCCACACAAGTCATATACGTGGCCATTCAGCACAGTTATAGGCATCTAAATATTTATATGCCCTCAGTTTCTCTTTACGCTCAGTTTCTCTATCGGGCAGGTGTAGAGCAGGCTTCTCAACCGGAGGTAGCTTTAACGTTAAGATCAGATCGTCAGATCGTCCATCCATTAACTGAGTGTTCCGTCCGTTAAAATTAACTTTTGCAAATAACAATCGCGGCCCTGGACAGTGAGTGACCTTGCACATTAAGATAAAATTGGATTTTCTCCAGTCATTGTTAAAAAACAAGCTAACAAAACTGGCAAACTAACGTTAGTGAAGCAGCCAGAGGGATCTTTCTGCCTCCAGCTAAGCCCCGCCCACACAAATACGTCTCAATGTTTACCAACAGTAAAAGGGTGGCAAATCTTTTATCCTATTTTTTTGTTTTGTTTTCTTGGATCTACACTCTGCAAAAAGTTTTTTATTCATCTGTTTGTGGACTACTGTTTGGCGCTACGCTTTTCCATTCTTTTTTTCTGTCTTATTCTGTTAAAATAACATTTTGTAGATACTGCAAGGTGCATGACCACATATACATAGCTTGCTACCATTGAAAAAACAAAACAAACAAAAAACTACAAGCTATAATTGCTCTATAAAACAAATGAAAAGTAACACACTGTGGAACAGGATTTCAGCTCTGACATTAACTGCATGATGTGTGCTCTCGAATCTGCCTTTTCAGGTCCACTCACACAGATTCAGATCTTGACAGCCAACGAGTTACTGCCTGTGTGTAATAAATGGTGGGGAAATATAAAATTATTTATCTAAACTGGTGAGACCTTCAAATAGTCTAATGCATTTGGCTAGTACTATTGTGATCAATTGATGGCAACAATTGTCTACAGTTACAGTGATCTCAAACCACATTAAAAATTAAAACATGTTATTGCTTTAGCAATCCCATATATTTATATTTCCAACAATACATTAAAATAATATGGCAAAAAATACCAGTTTACAATATCAAGTAGCATTAACAGGCTGTTTTGTACAGCTAAAAATAACTGGAAGCGGATGACACAAGAAGTCTTGCACCTTTAAGTTAAAAATGACTGTTTAAGATTTACAACAAAATGACCTTCATTAGTCCATTCATATTATTCTCACTAAGCCTTATGTGTCAAGTCAAGTCAAGTCAAGTCAAGTCAAGTCAAGTCAAGTCAAGTATATTTGTAGTATAGCGCTTTTCACAATACAGATTGTACCAAAACAGCTTCACAGTATTAAATTAAAATAATACAACAAGGTTTGTTTCTAGTGGAATTTACTGATTGATAAAATAAAATTAAATATCCCCAAAATATCCCCAACTGAGCAAGCCAAAGGCAACAGTGGAAAGGAACCGAAAAACTCAATTTAGTGACCTAATGGTGACCTAAAGCTCCATCAGGTGACCCAATGGAGAAAAAAAAAACCTTGGGAGAACCCAGGCTCAGTCGGGGGCCAGTTCTCCTCTGGCGTTTATGAACTAGAGGCCAGATTTAACTGTAAGATTAAAAATATTATATGAATGCCTGGCTGAAGAAATGCATCTTTAATCTAGTTTTAAACTGGGAGAGCGAGTCTGAGCAACGAACAGTATCAGGAAGGCTATTCCAGAGTTTAGGAGCTAAATGTGAAAATGCTCTCCCTCCTTTGGTGGATCTGGATATCCTAGGTATGACCAAAAGTCTCGAATTTAGTGATCTTAAAGAGCGCAATGGATTATAGGGCGATAGAAGATCCGTTAAATAGACTGAAGCTAAGCCGTTTAGGGCTTTATAAGTCAGTAGCAATACCTTGTAATTAATACGGAATTTTATAGTATCGAACGCAGCACTAAGATCAAGTAAAACTAGTATTGAGATACAGCCTTGGTCAGAAGCTAAAAGTAAATCATTTGTGATTTTAACGAGCGCAGTTTCAGTGCTATGGTGCGGCCTGAATCCAGACTGAAACTTTTCATAGATGTCATTTTCTTGCAAGAAAGAGCCCAGTTGAGCGGACACCACTTTTTCCAATATTTTAGATATAAATGGTAGATTTTAAATGGGTCTATAATTTTCTAGGTTATTATGATCTAATTGTGGTTTCTTAATGAATGGTTTTATAACTGCCAATTTAAATGTTCTTGGAACATGACCTAAAGTTAAAGATGAGTTAATAATATTGAGGAGATGCTCTTCAACTATAGGTAACACTTCTTTCAGTAGTTTAGTTGGTATAGGATCTAATAAACATGTTGTTGTTTTAGATGAAGTGATACGTTTATTTAACTCTTTTTGTTCTATAGTTGTAAAGCACTGTAATTATTTGTTAATCTAGCCACGGTCCATCTTCTACCGCTTATCCGGGGCCGGGTCGCGGGGGCAGCAGTCTAAGCAGGGATGCCCAGACTTCCCTCTCCCTAGACACTTCCTCCAGCTCTTCCGGGGGGACACCGAGGCGTTCCCAGGCCAGCCGGGAGACATAGTCTCTCCAGCGTGTCCTAGGTCTTCCCCGGGGTCTCCTCCCGGTGGGACATGCCCGGAACACCTTCCCGGGAAGGCGTCCAGGAGGCATCCAGAAAAGATGCCCGAGCCACCTCAACTGACCCCTCTCGATGTGGAGGAGCAGCGGCTCTACTCTGAGCTCCTCCCGAGTGACCGAGCTTCTCACCCTATCTCTAAGGGATAAGGGATCTAGCCACGGTGTTAAATAAAAACCTTGGATTATTTTGGTTATTTTCTATTAGTTTGCGGAGGTGCTCAGCCCTGGCCGCTTTTAGGGCCTTTTTATAACGTGACATACTGTCTTTCCACGTGATTCTAAAGACCTCTAAATTAGTTTGTTTCCATTTACGCTCTAAAATACGGGTTTCTCTCTTTAGAACATGCATAGTATTGTTCTACCATGGTTCTTTAGTTTTCTCTCTAACCTTTTTTAATTTAATGGGTGCAACAATATCTAATGTTCTAGAGAGAATGGTGCTCATAGTGCTAGTTAGTTCCTCTAGTTCATCTGTTTGTTTGGGTTCAGACCGCAGCTGAGACAGATCAGATAAGCAATTTGAGAAATTATCTATGGTGGATGGAAGGATTGTTCTGCCTGGTTGATAACGCGGTGCCGCATGACATATTACAGCAGTACGTAATATGCAAGTTACCATGTAATGGTCAGTGACATCATCACTTTGTGGAATGATATCTATATCGGTTGGATCGGTTCCATATGATATAATTAAATTGAGTGTATGATTTAGACGATGAGTGGGACCAGTGACGTTTTACTTGACCCCAAAAGAGTTTAATAAATCTGTAAACGCAGCCCCTAACAAATCATTTGAATTATCTACGTGTATGTTAAAATCTCCAACAATTAATGCTTTATCGACGTTGACCAATAGATCTGAGAGAAAATCTGCAAACTCTTTTAGGAAATCAGCTTAAGGCCCTGGCCGTCTATATACGGTAGCCAAGGCTAGAGATAATAGGGATTTTTTTTCTTACATCTGAGAGCGTAACATTTAGTACAAGTACTTCAAACGAATTAAACTTGTCACCTGTTTTCTGGGTAACATTAAGAATATCTCTATAGATTGTTGCAACACCGCCGCCACGACCAATCAGACGGGGCTCATGCTTATAACAGTATCCTGATGGAGTAGACTCATTTAGACCGAAATAATCATTTGGTTTAAGCCAGGTTTCAGATAGGCAAAGTACATTGATGCTATTATCTGTGACTATTTCATTTACAATAACTGCCTTAGGTGTGAGTGATCTAATGTTTAGAAGACCTAGCTTTAGAAATTGTTTTTGTTCACTAATAGCGAGATTTTCTGTTTTAATAACAATTCGATTTTTTCTAGATCCTGCAGTATATTTATTATTTGATCTCACTAAACGAGGAATAGACACAGTTTCTATGCAATGTTCTACACTAATATTTATATCAATTAAGTTGGTGCAGCAGAGACTGTAATTTGGACTTTTGGTTACTAGTCAAACGGTATTTAACATCTTGGAGATGTTATCAGACAGAAGATCTGCTCCGATTCTACTTGGGTGTAAGCCATCAGCGCGGACGAGCCTAGGATGCTACCAAAACAGATTCCAATTATTTACAAAGAGCAGTTTCTGCTCATTGCACCATGACATTAACCATTCATTTAGCGTGAATAATCTACTGAACTTTTCATCCCCTTGTCGGTACGTGGGAAGCGGTCCAGACACAATGATTGTTATTTCAGGCGATGTGCTGCGTACCGTTTCGATCAGGCTCCTGAACTTTCTTCAGAACCTCCGTCTGCCGCAGCCTGAAATCGTTCACTCCCGCGTGCAACACAACAGCTCCGACACGCTCGTCACCGTTCAAGATCTCGGGTACCCGCGCAGCGATATCGAAAACACGAGCACCAGGAAAGCAGTGACTGTGCACCTTACTTTTACCTAACATAGCGTGGACGTGCCGGACGGATGGATGGAATCGCCGATGATGACAGCATTGCGTTCCGTTTCGCGAAGAGGGGAGAAGCGGTTCTGGGTGGAGATCTCAAAAACCGAGAGTGGCGGAGAGATTCTTGCTCTGGTCCTGGCTCGCATCTTCCGCTGCGGAACCACCCAGGCCTCGTGGTGGTGTGTCGGAGCCGGAGTGAACGAAACCATGGCTGATCGTGACCTGGGCGCTCGGGACTAGGGAGTAGACGAGGTCATCCAGTAACCAAAAACCAAAAAAAACTGTTGTTTTTGATTGAAATTTTAGCACAACAATAATATATTTACATTGCAAAATGAGCAAAAATCAAAGCAGTCTCCATTCAATCTTAACTTAGTACTTACTTGGGTTACATGATACCAACAAAGGAGAACATGTGACTCGTTGAATACCTTACGGATAGCATTGATTTCAACCTGGTCTTTATCAACCATAAAGCACCTAATGAAAATAAGGTAACACTTTACAATAAGGTTCATTAGTTAACATGTAGATAACACCTACTGTAGGTTAATCATATAATGTGTTTAAGAAATCAATACAAGTTGGTTCTGGTTCATAGAAGAAGAAAAAAAAATTCATTAAGTTGAATTCATAAATTGAATAATGAACCTGAAATAAAGGCATGCATAAAAAGTTTAATTTTAAGGAACTGTGTACCAAAACTTTATGTAATAATATTCATTTAATTTGTTTATATCTGTTTGTATTACCTTGGAGCTACAGGAAAAGTTGTTTTCAGCTTTTCCAGTGCCAGCTGAAGCATGGCCTGCTTTTCATTTCCCAAGATGATATAGGCAATGGGTATGCCATGACCATGACTGTCCCTGACAACCAGTAGCGGTTTTTGGCACGGGCGAACCGGGCAATCGCCCGGGGCGGCATTTTTGGGGGGGCGGCACCGCCGGCACGAGCAGAAAAAAATATATATCTGCGCCGCGAAGCGGTTTTCTATTATCTATCATTTCACTGTGTGGGGAATTGGCAAATTTGCGCCCCCTGCAGCTGCAGGCGCCCCTGCTTGCTGAGAAGATGCTGTGCACAGAAGCTGTTTGTTTGAGAAGGGGAAAGGGGAGGGGGCGCGGAGGCGCGGGCGCGGATGACAGTTCACCTCTGGGTCTCTCCCAAATGGAACGGACAAGGGGGGGGAACGGGGGATCCATATAGTTATCGAAGTCAGTCACACCTCGACTTTCTTCCAAATAACGCACATTTCATTCATAATATTATAAATACAGACCTCTATATTTCCTGCACATTTTTGTTTTTCTGAATGGTCTGAATGGCTAATAAAAATAGGTAATACAAAACGATTACTTTTCACCACCACCAAGGTGAATTGGTTTAGTCTTGACTTCTGGTCGTGACTCGTGAGTGACAGTTGGTATGGGGGGATCAGGGGAAATCTGTTGATTGTCGATGTCGAGTGCCAAATAAGAGATGGACAAGAAAGGTCAAAGCCATCAGGTGCCCAATTTAGAAACGAGCGAAAGATAAAGGTATGCAATGCAACTATGTTTTCTCTGTATGATTACGGTATCCATGTCATGAATGAAGGGGCAATATTAATTGTTGGGTATAACTCTCATTTGTTAGCCTTTTTGCTATGATTCTTGCTATGCTTAACAATAATTTGGTTTTAACTCAAACACGAGATCTAATTAACCATAATATTGTTCTTTGCAACAAAACTGTTACAAGTTCAGTTATTACACTGCAAAAAAGCGGGGGCGCTCGAAGGGGGTCTCGCCCAGGGTGTAATTCAATGTAGAACCGCCACTGCTGACAACTAATGTAAATAAAGGAAAGCCATACTGGTTGACGCCATGTGTTGCATCCATAAAAACAATATCTCTTCCATATTCTTGAAGGTTGTCTCTCATGGATGGTGTTTGAAGAACTATGACAAGATCTGTTTGTGGACTGTAAGGTTGAAAAAAAATCACAGTCTTTGAAAGCGCCCTCAAGAAGTTGTGTTGTACTATTGGCATCATCTTTGTGTTGCTGATTTTTTCGCATCATACATGTCCAAATATTTTCAATGTCTTTTGGAGTAACAAAATATGCTCGGTTGTTGAGATCAGTATGCCCTTGTTCCTTTGACCATTCATGTGATTTTAAGAGAATTGTACCTGGCTTAACACCAAGAGATATTAAATCTTGAATATGCTTGACTAGCTCTTGACTAATTTTTTCTGAGTGACCCTCAGAAGGACTTGTTGGGTCATGTCCTGAATGAATATTGTAAATCCTTTCAACTATGACAAGTTTGTTCAACCAGTCTGTCCTCTTTCTAAAGGAAACATAGGCCTTACATCCTTTGGCCTTTCGACTTTGAGGTGTGCGTGTTCCAGAGCGTTTGCATGTAAACAAGAAATATCCATTTTTCTGATTTTGCAGACTTGCAGAATTCACACTCCTGAAGTTGGCATCTTTGGATGTGTTTATGGTAGTGAACCTTTCTTGAATAAATTCACAAGCATCCAAATCCTTTCCTAAAACATGGACTGTTATATCTGTCTATTTTTTGTTTCCTTTACATCTCTCCTCTTTGTATACAGATGTCTTTATAAATTCCTCCATATTTGATGTACAAAACTTAAAAAGCAAAGACACAAAAAATTTGGCTAAAAACATAAATAATGTAAAGACCTAAAAATCCATGATAATCTCATGAAAGTACAGTAAGCTATTTCTTTAAACATTGGAGTAAAACCAAGATGTTACGTACAAGTTAACATTCATGTGATGGTCTGAGGACAACATCATGTAACAGAATAAATCAGCGACGACTTGAGTTCAACATATTCATATGATGGTCTGAGGACAACATCATGTAACAGAATAAATCAGCGACGACTTGAGGTCAACATATTCATATGATGGTCTGAGGACAACATCATGTAACAGAATAAATCAGCGACGACTTGAGTTCAACATATTCATATGATGGTCTGAGGACAACATCATGTAACAGAATAAATCAGCGACGACTTGAGGTCAACATATTCATATGATGGTCTGAGGACAACATCATGTAACAGAATAAATCAGCGACGACTTAAGGTCAACATATTCATATGATGGTCTGAGGACAACATCATGTAACAGAATAAATCAGTGACGACTTGGGTTCAACATATTCATATGATGGTCTGAGGACAACATCATGTAACAGAATAAATCAGTGATGACTTGAGGTCAACATATTCATATGATGGTCTGAGGACAACATCATGTAACAGAATAAATCAGTGACGACTTGAGGTCAACATATTCATATGATGGGCTGAGGACAACATAATAATAAATAAGCTAATTCCAACGTTTCTCCCTGGATCTCGCAGCGAATCACACTGTACTGTCTGACCAAGCTGAATGGTCAGTGTGACGCGCAAATGCTAACGTACTTAGAGTTTTTAGGAAACTTTTCTGTGGCACCAGTGCGAGCGCTAACAAACTGTCGCACCAGCAGAAAATGAGCTGCGGGTTTAGTTTTTTTTTTTTAGCTAGACATGCTATAAAAAATATAAACATCTAAACAGTATTTTCATCTTTTATTGTTTTTATTTTTTGAGCCAGAATGTCAGCGATGTAGATGATAAATTTTGGCTGGCAATTTTACTATTAAGGTTATTAGCGTTAGCCTACTTCATAGGTGGAAAAATGCTATTCTAAAAACACATATGTTTAGACGTAGTAGAAGACTGATGTTAATTAATAGGAGATTGTAAAAAGGCATTAGTCTTACCTTGTAACTTGTGCGCTTGTTGGCAGGGGTGTTTTTTATATATTTATTTATTTATTTATTTGGCGGACTCGACGGGGGGCACACGGTGATGACATCATAAACGTTGATTGGCTGAGGCAGTTGTTGTCCCAGGGTCATCATAAAGATATTGGTCTCAGGACAGCTCCCACTTGGCAAAATCAGGATGTGCGAACAAAAACTGCCCAGACATAGAATCTCAAAATGTTCTGATTTTGGTCTACTCTTGTATCGGTCAACCAAACTATTCATCCAAAAACTGTTTTCTTCACTAGAATGGTCATCTTTGTTTTGGAGAACACGCAAAGGCAAACTCATCTTCACAGGATCTGTTCCAATTGGAATAAACTGGACTTTGCGAGAGCACTCTTTCAAGTTGCTCTTGTTAGGCAGTACACTGCCTCTTGTGCTGAAACTTCTCTGTTGTGTAGATATAAACTTCCCAACATTTTTAATGATGATCTTGCTTCAAGATTTCCATTCATAGCTTCATTTTGTGCACGTTGCAACAACAGTCCCATTTCTTGTTCTGCTTTTGTGATGTAACTAATAATATAAACCACTACAGAGTAAGCATCTGTGACATTCTGGATATCCATGTTGCCTTGCCATGCACGCAATAAATGAGGGTTATATTGATTTACCCAAACATCTTTTGGACTTCGTTTCAAGACGACACTTTTCTTTTTAGAACATTTCTTGTACGCCTTCAAACACAGCTAGACTAATTCCAATGGATTGGAAAAAGGCATCTGTTGAATCAAAATTGACTTCAAATTCTGTTAACGCAGTTTTGATTTTCTTCAGAATTGCACTTGCAGTCTCATTTCCATCATTGCCTTTCAAGTCATCTCGTATGGCTCTTGTTATAAAGATGCGGCTAGATGGAGGTTGTGGAAAATTAAATCTACACACTGTGTTTTTCTTCTGGCATGTCTTGGAATGTCTGCTGCTGTGCTTTTGAACACTGTTTACAGTCTCATAAAGTTCTGCGTCATCATCTCCGGGTGTCTCACAAGTGATTTAATGATCTATGAAAGCAGCAACCAAAGCATCATTGTCTTCATTTAACTTTGGAGCATTTTCAACCCAAAACAGACAATGAACATGAGGAGATCCACCTGTTGAAACTCTACACGATAAAAGTAGTTTTTGATCTTTCCAATAGGTTGAGCGGGTGACATAATGACATCTTTCAAAAAACAATGCCATCTATAATTAAACATCCTTGCAGCAGTGACTGGGTTTCGTCTAATTAGTCCACATTTCTCAGACCAGTCAAGCTCATCAACACTGACATTTTTCTGTTCTTGCTCCAGGATGGTGTTGATCATTTCAGGCCATCTGAGATCAGCAGAGCTAAAGGATGCAAAGAAAGTTGGAATACCTAGTTGTCTTATGAGTGCAAAAGGGTCTTTTTGAGTTGATTGCCAATAGTGTGGCGTTCCACGGACTGGTCTCAAAAACTTGTATCCTTCATCATAATTCAATATTTTAGCTAATGACTCTTTTTGCAAAGCAATGGAAACATTGGATACAATTTGATCCAACTCTGACATATATTGTGCATAGAAAATGAAGTCTGTGCTTTGTGCAAAACGTCCATCTGCGTTGAGGATTCGTGCATTTAGATATCGTGACAGTGTGATTTTTTTTTTCTCTCTCATCATGGAATGTTGGACCACCAGTTGGGAAGAGAACAGGGAAACATTTTGCTTCATTGCTTTTATCAGACAGTAATTTAACAGGACTGTTACCTTCAGCTGGTGCCACATTTAATACATCTTGAAAATGCTGATCAATTACTTCTGAACCAAGATCCACAGGTTGTAAACATGTGTCTGACAAAAGACCACTTTGATCTTTGATGTAAGTCAAGTCTTCCTCTGGCTGTTCTTCAGGATCATTTTCCTCTTCACTCTTTTCAGCTACAGCTTGTTCCTCCATTTCATCAGCAACATTCTCTTCTGGTTCATTCAAAGAGTTGATCCACTGTTCATTAATCTCCACATCCTTGTACCATTTATTGCACCTGATCAAACATTTCAGAGCATTTCTAACACGATCAGTGTGTACATGCTTGTACTCATAATGCCCCTTGTAGGTTAACTTGCGCTTCAGTTTTATCCTTATCATCTTGTCATCACATTCATTTCGTGGAAGAATATTTGACACATCTGCAGTATTTACAGGAACACACACCACAGGTCCATGGCAGCAATTTTTTTTTCCACGGGGAAGACAGAGTAACTTCCAAAAAGGAATATTACGTGCAACGAGATGTTGTTCCAAGGAGTTAAGACACTTTAGTTGATTTGGAATGTCCAACAAATGCATATTGTTGGCAACACTCTCTTCAGGCAGTTTTCCACTGATGATTTTTCGATGACAGGTTGGACAAATCTACAATTTGCACCTTGGAGAAAAACCAGAAGGATTATGACATTTTTCATCACAAACATGCACATACCTCAATGTGATGCATCTTCTCGCCAAAGCAGCAACTTTTTCTCCTTTGTCTTCATAGCATTCTGGGGCCTATACCATGAAGCCGGTTTAGGTGTCTGGCCAGCTATGTTTCAGTTTAGTTTGTGCCAACCCTGGGTTTTAGGGACCATGAAAGTGGTTTGGCTTTTAGCAGTGTTCATCGCCATAGTAACTTACGCTCCACGGCTAACCTGGTCCGGGTCAGGTTATGTTCCAGGTTAGAAATCTCAAACCGAACTTGGACCGCTGTGAGCAAAGGATAAAGTCACTCCTCCTGTTTCTACTCCAAATTAAAGGTCACTACATAGCACATGATGAGACAAAATTGTCTGCCTTTTAGTAATGCTTATTTAGAATAATATATATGATAGATATTATTTATGTAATAAACCCTTAATCGATCACACATGTACAATTTAAGTTCATCAATTATTATTACGCAGAGTTTAAATGAATAAATATATAAAGGTTATATAAATACGCTTTATCAATAGATAAAGCAATAAAATGACTACATATGAGCTTAAATGTTCAATTCTCTCTATACCTTTTTCAACTGTATAAACTAACTTCACAACTTTTACTTGCACTGATATAGCGAGACTTTTTATTTTAGTTGTCCTCTTTGACAGCTATTTTCTTCTTCTTGTGTAAATTTGTATAAATTCTTAATATTTTTCAATCTTGTAATATTCTGTAGTGAAAAGCGCTGCTTCTCTCGCGAGAAATGAATCGCAGTTTCACTCTTTCTCAGCCTGTGATTGGCTGTTCGCTACTGATGTCACACCTAAACTCCTAAACTCAGGATCAAAGCCTGAGTTGACAGAGAAGGTTGATGATCAGCATCACGGTACCAACAAAGCCTGGTTGGATTGGTTTGGTTTTGTCAACTCTAAACTAATCCTGTAACCCTGAGTTTGTTCAACTACCATCATGGTACAGGCCCCTGGTCTGCATTCAGTAACCTGCTTTCTGAAAAGTAAACGATGACAGACACAGCACACAAACTCTGGACCTCTACTCACTTCTTGACGAAAACCTGCGATGGTAACACCAATGTCTTTGTGTTTTTCCCTTTTTTTTGCATATACCTCACAGCCTTTTTGTATTTTACTGAAATGAAAGTTTACATATTTGTGATATTTTGTCTTCAAATACTCACGCACTCTTGCTTTAAAGACCAGGTTTTGAACATATTTCTTCTTAGAATACTCACATACTCTTGCTTTAAAGTCCAGGTTTTGAAGATATTTCTTCTTGGAATACTCCCGTAAAGTTGCCTGAAATGAGACATTATTTTTATATTTCATTTGAGAATACTGGCAAACATGTTTCTGAAACTGAATATTGCTTGTATACTTGGCCTTAGAACGTTCACACTTTAACAAACGAACATAGTCACTATTGTATTTTGCTTTGGCATAGTCAATTTTATTCTGTCTGAAATCAATGTCATTATTATACTTGGATTTCTCATCCTTCAGTTTTTTCAAGTATCTCTCTTGGTCATACTGTGCAGCATCGCTTACCTTCCTTTTACGCAGACATGGCATTCTCACCTCATTTGAAGTGGCATTCCCACACTTTCCTGCGCAAATGTCTTGATCTCTGTGCTTAACACATGTCACAACTTCATAATGATTACCATTACAGTTTTTCAAATATATTGCATTGTTTGCAATTACCTCTCCAGTAGGTTTGTGTGCATTCCACCGTCCATCATTAAAAGTCATTATGGTTGTTTTAAACAGATCAGCAGAAGCAAAGATGTCAATTTCAGTGACCCATGACCCAGAATAATAGACTCTAGATTGTGTCAAGTAGTCCTCTACTGAAGTATACTCACTTCTCACATACCTCTCAAATATTAAAGCGTTCATTTTCAGGTGTTTGACAACTGCACGGCGAATCTTCAAATGCTTGCCTTCACTTCCACAAATTGCATATGCCAGTGATCTGAAAAAGCAGTTACCATCTGGTTTGATACTCTTTGTCTGACACAGACCTGCAATGGGACCAAAGTTTGTTGCAACATCACAGTCACTGTTATCATTTGTCAGAAGCAAGAGTTCACATAAAGCTTGCTGATCTCTAAGAGTCAAGGGAGAAAAAAATATTTATGGAATTGAAACATCAGTAATAATTATGTCATCTACTACAACATTTTCTACATGAGATTTTTTAACCCGTTTCTCAGAGACCTGCTCATCCTGCTTTTTTCTTCTCCCCCTTTTTCCTTTACTTGGCAACACATTACACACTGGTTGCAACATTGAAAGGTTAGTGCTGCTTGTATTTTGAACTTCAACTTTAGGTAATTGAAAGTCAGATGATCTTACCTCAGTTGTTACAGATTTGCATACCTTGGGTGTGCGTTTTAAGACTTCGCTATAAAGTGCTTTACCAGAGGACCGTGGACAACTGCTGTGGTCTGCCTCTAGCGAGTGGGACTTCGTAACCCATTTCTCTGATAGTTCATCCTGATTTTTTCTTCTCCCCCTTTTTTCTTTATTTGGCAACACATTACACACTGGCTGTGGCATGGGAACATTATTGCTTCTTGTATTTTGAACTTCAACCTCAGGTAATTGAAAGTCAGATGACCTTACCTCAGTCGTCACAGATTTGCATACCTTGGGTTTGCGTTTTAAGACTTCACTGTAAAGTGCTTTACCGGAAGAGCATGGAAAACTCATGGTTGCTCAGAGAGCATGGCTTTGAAAACGGCTTAGAAAACTCATGGTTGCTCAGAGAGCATGGCTTAGAAAACTCATGGTTGCTCAGAGAGCATGTGTGACGTGTAAATGACGACAGAAGATGCAACTGCGAAAAAACAGATTTATTGAATGAACACGTAGAAGGTGGTAATCGAACACACAGTCCAAAGAGTCCTGGTAGCGCAGGGGCAGATGTGCAACCCGACAATCCGTGGTGTGATGAGAAGAGACCGGATCCTCCGACGATGGCAGGCAGACAGAGACTCAACATGAACCCGTGGTGTGATGAGAAGAGACAGGATCCTCCGACGACGGCAGGCAGACAGAAACTCAACACGAACTCCAACGGGAACCGGGAACACCAGACGAAGACCACACAGCAATGAAATTCATGCGTTTATTTGTCATTTAAACTGATGCAAACAGGGAAAGAGTAGAAAAGACGTATTATCCTGTCGCCCCCTCTAGTGGACAGCATTAAGTATTACTGCCTTCATTGCTCAGATAACGCAGGCAAGTCAATGGATTTTTTGGGGAAGTCAGTCTGACCAGACCACTAGTTAGAAAAGATATTAGCGAGTCAGACCAGTGTGAAGGTCTGAGCTGAGTTTGGTGATGCATTTAAGTTCTAGGCGGAGTCAATTTCTCATAATAATAATACATAATAATAATGTTTAAACATACACTCTCAGAAAAAAAGGTACAAAAGCTGTCACTGGGACAGTACCCTTCAAAAGTACCCATTTAGGTACTAATATGTACACGTTTGGTACCAATACATAACTTTGAGGGACTTATATGCACTCTTTAGGTACAAAGGTGACAGCTTTTGTACCTTTTTTTCTGATATGCTAGCTTTTTCAAGCCAACATATTGAACATAATAAAGAAAACTCAGAGAAACATCGACCAATTCAGTATGTAATAAAATTGTATTAGTTTTATAATAAAACTAATAACATTTTAAAGGTATGCCGTGCTCTTCAACCGACATGATTTAATTAATCCCAAACAAACCTGGTAATTTTGTCAGTACTAATGTACGTTCACTTACAGTTTCTCTCTTTTCTGTCTCTTTCTTTTCATGTGAACGGAGGCTACACATGCATACATTCATAAATATAATCTTTATTTCTATTCAATTTTCAAAATTATGTATACGTCACACACGCCTACCGGCCTTCTGATGTAAATAAAAGACGAGAGTGGTAAATGTTACGGACATATTATCAAGGTACAGTTCAGCCTATTATTGATTTTTATTTCCACTTCCCTTTTATCCAAAGAGACGGAACTATTTGCACTGTATTTATCAATGGGAAATATATCATGCTAAAATAATCTGTCATATACTGTGGCTCACATTAATGGGGTCGCTTGCAGCACGAATTAAGTGAGCAGCAACATAGTCTGCTTCAAATATTGTGCATAGTTAACAGTGAGTGGTGGTTTCAGACATCATTTTATTATAGTGTAGCCTATGATTTGTCAGTGCCGCACTCGTACTGACTCTTATTCTGCCTGACAGAAAGAAAAGCTCGTAGCCTACTGAAGGCGGAGCGGTTTGACCAATCAGATGAAAGGGCCGTTTCAGCGCCGCCCACGTCTGCAAATGAAATATCGAACCCATAAACCGATTTGTAAACCACAAACAAAAAATGAAAAATCGAGCCAAAATCTCATTTTTCGTTTTTTAAACTAAACTAAAAAACGAATAAACGAGCTGGTTTTCATTTCTCGTTATTCCATTCCAAACAGGAAATGAAATGACCAAAAAGTACACGGACCCTGGAGGATGTGAGCCTGTGCACTGTGTGCAGGGTTTAAGGACTGATGATAGTAGCAAGACTGGCCCCAGTCACCTACCATCACTCTCTCTTCAAATAAATGCTGGACTGGCAGGACAAAGCAGCACACCACTCCTTCCTCCGGCACCATAAAAGGGCCTTGTTGTCACTTTCAGATATTTACATCATGGTTTATGGTAAAACACATCTTTGAATTGTGGCACTACTTTTGTGGAATTGGATGATGTCAACTTATGTCTTTAAATACAAATGTACATCATAATGTACAACGGTACAGTGAAGCAGGGCTCTGCATTGCAACTCTTTCACTTGCATATATGCCCTTAAATGATTTACAAGCATAGTGTGTGAGTGAAGACTAAAACCTACTGTAAATGTTATAATGTTAAGGTTATATTATACTTTTATACATTTATACTAGTTCCTCCTCCAGGTTGTGGTTATAGCCTCTGCAGTGGACAGATGTAGATTTAGCCAGAGCCAGGATGTCATTGTGCCGATACAGCCTCCTCCTGAGAGCAACACATTCCCCTTGTAGTGTTTTACATCTGCTTTACTGAAGTTATAGATAATAAATAATGTTCACCAATCTTTTTTACATAAAGATAGTGTCATAGAAATAGGAGCTGGAAGGCAGGTGAAGTTCTGCACACCCTTCAAACTCAGTGATTATCTTATGTTGGTAGCAGTGCTTGCCTTCTCTTTGATATAAACACAAGTCAAAAGGTCAAACCCTTGTTGCCTGTTGTCGCCACAGAAAGAGTCGGTGCACAGAAGGGGGTAGAGTGACCTCTGCTGGTTGAGATTCCACATAGCAAGAAGGGCTATACATATGTTACAAAACTAAAATGTGAATTAAATAATAGAAATGTATAAATAATAGGCTACCTGCTATCCTAAGCTACATTTAAAATGAGTTCACTTGTCTTAATCTGAAGTTACAGGTCACCAATGGTCTTACAAATGTTTAATTCTCCCTAACAGACAGAGTTATTATTTTATTAGTTTTAATTTTTTCAGTTAACTAAAGTCTTTTTTTCACACCCAGTGCTACTTTAGTTGTACTAAAAAACGTTATATTAGTTCAGTTTTAGTCTACAATCACCTCGCTAACTATAGTTCACATTTTTTAAGCTGTTTCGATAATTAAAAATGTATGTTTTGCATTCACATCTGTTTCATTGATTCATTTCACCACATCAGTTTCCCATGACGAGAGGCGGTATTAACATTAAGTGACATGGCTTCTGACGCACAGAAGCCAATGGCACATGTCACTATGCGTATTGGCACATCCGGTGGCACATCCGGTCTTCATTGGCATGTGCCAGTAGTGGATAGTGGCATGTGTCACTGACATTATTGGCATGTGCCAGTGGTGGAGTGGCATGTGTCACTGACATCGCGACACACTGACATGACACCTGACTGACACCGAGTCGCGGAACATGTCACCGTGTTGCGACACCTCCAGTAGTGACTGACAGATTAATCGAACACCTATAGCCTACTGACGTAATTGTTGCACAAAATCCTAAATAAATAGCCTAATTTTGTGATATTTAAAATATCAATTAAACGAATTAAAGTGCATTAATATTTTTTCAAACGTGTTATTTGTGTCACGTCTGTATTTGATTGGTATATGTGACACTGAATGTTTTGTAATACCAGTGCTACTTTATGTTGTTTATCTCGCAAAGTCACAAACTGCCCATTCTAGAAAAGACACGAAATAAATCTATCATGGGTCACAACGAATAATAACGTATTAACAGTCGCGCCCGTTACTGTAAACCTTTTTTTTTTTTTTGCGTGATGCTGCACAGACGCACGCCAGTAGGTGTCAGTATAAGTGAGTGTAACACTGGCCAGCGCAACACTGAAATCCATTTCACTCTGGAGATTTTCTAAGGCATTTGTGAAGAAGGACTTGCTGTAACGGGGATCAGCCAATCAGCGACTTTGTTTCGGGGTCACAGAGAGAACACCGTTTTCGCGCAGTTTTAGTTTCGTTTTGAGTTAGACGTTAGATTGGCCGGGAAACGCATCGTAGATATTTCTGAGGTGAATAGTTGTCGTCCGTGTCGCTACCTGTGCATGTGTGCGTTCAGAGACATGTGAGTAACCTGGTGTAAATGTTTACGTATGTGTATTTTCGGTGCCTTAGGTTGTTAAACTGAGATATTATGTAGTATGTTAGCATAAAGTTCGCTAGCATCTTGCTAATGCCTAGTATTATTAGTTTTATATTAATATTGTGCTTATGTGTGTGCTCACTTGACACGGTATAGTTATTATTTGAGTGTAATTATGATTGAGTAGTAGTGAACTATGTTTTTGGGTTGATAGTATTGAGAACTAGCAGTATGAAGGCTGTTCTTTAATTCAATAAGAAGATAATGTGTGTTACCTGGTATTTTATTTTGGTTATTTGATATTATAAGCAGCTAAAGCTACTTAAAGGGAAAGGTATAATAATTACAATTCATTAGCTTTACTAATTGAATCATGTCAGCACTGTTGTTTAATTGTATGCTGATATTTTCTTTTCTTTTATTGTTTATCATCCCGCAGAACCACACACACATATTGTATGGAGACAGATAATCCTCTGCTGACTATTAATAAACCCATTGAAGAGATTCAAAGCATCCAATTGCATTCTTATCGATGCACCACAGTGGTCACTTATCCCCAACTAGCTACAGTACAGTCCTATCAAGTCATCATTACAAATTGGTCCTTCGAGCCGGATATTGTGTGTGACCGCTGTGCGTAAGGATGTTCCCATATGCGAGAGAGGAGGCAACGCCACTTCCTGATACCCGCCCGAGACGTCAGATACGTCCGCCAACCTGGTTTGCTGACTATGAAGTCTCCCTGCCTATTGTGGAGAGACCCCCCCAGGCTGCAGTACTCTCCCCACAGCCCCAGCATCAGATGCAGGAGCCCTACTACGGTGGTGACAGGATCGATCAGCTGTTAACGCACACCTCTCAGCTCTATGATCAGTGGAACCAGACTGGTGCTCGCCCTAAGTATCCCAGAGAGTCAGTGTTCTCGGGACCCCATTATCAGAGCACCCCAGACCCACTGTCTCACAGAGTAAACCCAGGGGCTTCACCTGAAATATTAGATGAGTTGCAAAAGATTAGGGAGGATAACCGGAGGCTTCAACTTATCGTAATGGAGATGCAAACACAGCTTAGTTCAAGCAGAGGCCCAGATCCATCACATCACACTGTCCTCTCCCCCGCGGAGTACAGCCTGCATGCTCAGTCGGGAGTGCTCGCCGCGGCCATTAGCCCACCAAGGCCCACACCACAGGCTACGGTCCATAACACATTAGCACCTGTGCAGGTACTCAGTGAGGTAGAAGTGGATGATGAAGACTGGCCCCTTCCCCCCCCTCCAGTGGCAGATGATGAGGAGAAGCCACAGCTATCCACTACCACACTGCCCACAGAGTTAGTGGCAGAACTGATGACATGCCTTAAGAAGATGGGGATCACTCAAGAGCAGCTTCCTGGAATGCCGGCATTTGGTAACGATAATCAGGTTGCATCTGGTCGGATGGGGAGGTCACACCAGCCAACGGATCCGCAAGTCCGTCCACGTATATCACCCCACTTAATTCCTTCTGAGCCAGGCGCAGCTGATGAACAGAGACACGAGGACTTTCACTCCCGCCGAGCTACAGAGTACATATATCGGGGTCCTCAACCCACCATCCCAGATTTTAGTAGAGGGGACCCACGTGAGTTTGCTAGGCTAAAGACCTCCCTGGAAAATCTCCTCCCCCACGATGCTACGGAGAGGTTTAAATATCAGATTTTAGTTGATCTTCTCAAATTTGAAGAAGCGCTCCTCATCGCAGATTCATACACCAACTCTACACAACCCTACACCGACACTATGGTCTCCTTAACAGAGCATTATGGGCAACCTCACCAGCTAGCATTAAGGCGCATTGCAGACCTGATGGAGGCGCCTAACATCCGTAGCCAGGACATCACTGCCTTTAAAGGATTTGCTCTCAGAGTGAGAGCCTTAGTTGGCATGCTCGACCAGCTTGGAGAGAAAGGTCATATTGAGCTTCAGTGTGGGTCTCATGTCACTAGGCTTATGTCCAAGCTTCCACAAGACCTGCGGTCTGGGTTTATGAGATACCTACATCCCCTTAGCATCCGTGTCCCTACGCTGTTAGACTTCGCCCGCTGGCTGGAGTTTGAGCTGCAGATTCAGGAGTATGGATATGAGTCTCGACCTAGAGAGAACCCAGACGGTAAGAGGGATAGACGGAAGGACTCAAAGTTTGGCAGGTTAACCACAGTCCTCCATGGAGCTGAACAATCTTCAAGTTGCCCGACTGTCCCAGTAGTCTCATCTACCAGTGCTAATCCACAAGGCAAAGTTGCCTTACCCTGCCCATACTGTACCAACGCCCTGCATTACCTGAACCAGTGCACTAAATTCAGCCAGTTAACAACTGAGCAGCGGAGAGATTGGGTTAAGAAAAACAGGCGGTGCTGGCGTTGTGGTTGTTGTCACCAGGCCGCACAGTGCAAAGTAAAGGCAAGGTGCAAGAATTGTGATGGCAGACATCTGGAAGCTCTCCACGACCTTAACATTAGACCAGCCATAGCGACACCAGCCACAGAGAACACATCATGCTTAGTGAGTACTGCCAATGAAGTTCTCTATCTGGATAGGCCGTCCGGCAGCAGTCAGGTGCTCCTGAAGGTGACAAAGGTTGTGCTACATAATGGAGAGCAGGCCTTGGAGACCTACGCGATACTGGATGATGGGTCAGAGCGGACTATGCTACTTCCAGCCGCTGCTAAGGAGCTCAAACTTAAAGGGGAGCCAGAGAACCTTGCTTTGAGGACTGTGCGCCAGGATCTTAGAGTTTTGCATGGAATGTCTGTCTCCTTCTCCATTTCTCCTGCCAGGCACCCCCAAAAGACTTACAGGATCCGGAGAGCCTTTACTGCCGATCAGCTGGGGCTGGCAGAGCATTCACAACCGGTGAAGACACTCCAGCGCAAATATAAGCACCTGAGAGGACTTCCCTTGCAAACACTGGAATGCGTTCACCCCATGGTCCTCATTGGGTCAGACTATACGCACCTGATCACCCCAGTAGAGCCGGTTCGTATAGGTCCGCCTGGAGGACCAGCTGCTGTAAAGACCAAGTTGGGCTGGACTATTCAGGGCCCAACCAAAATTATCCGACAGCATCTTCAGCCACAGCAGTGTCTGCATATATCCACACAGTCACCCTCTTCAGAGCTCCTTTATCACGTGGAGAAGCTATGGAAAATGGACGTATTGCCTTACAGGAGTGAGAAGGTAGTGATTCGCTCAAAGCAAGATCAAGAGGCAGTTCGCATGCTGGAAACCAGGACAGTGAGGGTGGAAGTTGACGGAGTCCATCGCTACGCCACCCCCTTGCTTCGTGTTAATAACATGCTGCGTCTCCACGCCCCCAAAGATGCTGTAATGGCGAGTCTGCGGAGCACTGAGAAACGTCTGATGAAAGACCCAACACGAGCATCAGCCTATGCAGCAGAGATCCTGAAATTGGAACAGGCGGGGTACGTGAAAAAGGTAGCAGAGGAAGAGCTGGATACGTCGAGAGAGTCTTGGTTTATACCTCACCACATGGTGAGTCATAATGGAAAAAACAGACTCGTATTCAACTGCTCCTTCGTATACAAGGGCTACAACCTAAATGAGCTTCTACTACCAGGCCCCACATAGACCTCCAGCCTGATAGGTGTCCTGCTGAGATTCAGGCAGCATTCTGTTGCTGTAAGCAGCGACATAAAAGGCATGTTCCATCAGATCAGGTTGCTGCCAGAAGACAGATCTCTGCTTCGTTTTGTGTGGAGGGACATGAACAAAGACGCGCCACCCGGCGTCTATGAGTGGCAGGTCCTCCCCTTCGGAACAACATGTAGCCCCTGCTGTGCAACGTTTGCACTGCAAAAGCATGTGACAGACCACAGCCAGCTAGAGGAGGATGTCCGGGTGGCCATCGAGCGTTACTTTTATGTGGATAACCACTTACAGAGCCTCTCCTCCTCTACAGCAGCAAGACAGCTGGTTGATAAATTGAAGATGTTGTTGGCCTCAGGGGGGTTTGAGCTGCGTCAGTGGGCTAGTAATGTCCCCGAAGTTATCAGTCACCTTCCTAAAGGGGCAAGATCTCAGAGCAGCGAGTTATGGCTCACAGAGTCAATGGAGGATCCACAGGAGCTTGCACTTGGACTCCGATGGCTTTGCGCCTCGGACACTCTGGCCTACAAGTGCAACATCACTGACCGTCCCACACCGACTATGAGGAACATCTATAGTACACTGGCACGGCTTTATGATCCGCTAGGCTTTCTCGTTCCCTTCGCCACGCGGGCCAAAATCATTCTGCAGCACCTATGGAACAAAGAGAGAGAGTGGGATGACCCGTCGCTGCCAGATGACGCCCTCAATGCCTGGCTAACTTGGGAGAATGAGCTGCAACACCTTCCAGAGATTGTCTTGCCACGGTGCTATTCAAGTTCCCCTCTGGATCACCCCAGTTCTGTCAGAAGCCTCCATATATTCTGTGACGCATCTGAAAAAGCTTACGGTTCAGTTGCGTACCTTCGTACGGAAGGTTCAGGTGGTGAGGTGGAGGTGGCTTTTCTGATTGCACGGTCGAGAGTGGCCCCCAAGCGCCAGCAGTCGATACCGCGATTAGAGCTATGTGCAGTGGTGACTGGAGCTCAGTTAGCAGTGCTGTTGCAGCGTGAACTTACCCTGGTACTTCATGAAGTGGTGCTCTGGACAGACTCCACCACCGTTCTCACGTGGCTTCAGTCAGACTCTTGCAGGTTTAAGGTGTTTGTGGGCACCAGAGTCGCTGAGATCCAGGAGCTGACTGAGGCCCAAGTATGGAGGTACGTGGATTCTGCGAATAATCCCGCAGATGACATTACGCGCGGGAAGACCCTAAGGGAGCTGGCAGGGGAGAGCCGGTGGAACCATGGCCCAGCCTTTTTGCGCCTGTCACCTCAGCAATGGCCTACTAAGCCGCAGGCTGAGCAGTTGGATGCCACAGAGCTTCGCAAGGCCACATTTTGCGGCTCCATCATCACCGTTCCTCTTTCGCCCTTACTTGATGCCAGCCAATTCAATGGCTTCAGGGACATGATAGAGGCAGTGGTGAGGTCCCGCCATGGGGCGGCAGGTAGTCAGTCAACGCCATCTGCACAAGACTATAGAGATGTTGAGATAGACCTACTGAGACGAGTTCAGGTAGACTGCTTCGAGGAGGACTATCAACACCTTTCAGAAAGGAAACCTGTCCCTTCCACCAGCCGTTTGATTACATTAGCTCCTGAATTCGATGACCAACTGAAGCTGATTAGGGTTGGAGGCAGATTGCGTCGCAGTGATTTGCTGGATACAGAAGCCATTCATCCCATAGTTCTGGACCCAGCTCACCAGGTGACTAAACTCATCATTCAAGATGCTGACCGAGACCTCCATCATCCAGGCTCAGAGCGCCTATTCGCAGAACTTCGCCGACGATACTGGATCCTTCGTGGAAGAGAAGCTGTGAAGCGGCACCAGTACTCATGCCCTGATTGTCGGAGATGGAGAGCGAAGCCTGCAGTGCCACAAATGGCAGACTTACCTCTCGCCCGCCTGCGGTTGATGAAGCCTCCTTTTTTTTCTACAGGAACGGATTGTTTCGGGCCCTTCATGGTCAAAATCGGACGGCGTAATGAGAAGCGTTGGGGTATACTATTTAAGTGCCTTACTACCCGAGCTGTCCACATAGACGTCCTGACTCGTCTCGACCAGGATTCCTTCCTGATGGCCCTCCGCAGATTTATCTC
>NC_140223.1:4309268-4316768 GCF_951802725.1 Rutilus rutilus
GCATGTGCACATTGCATTATGGGATACAGTATCTCATGCATTGAGCTCTGGTTGCATACTGCGCCTACTATATTTCTACAGACATTTTGCACACTGTATACAATCAAAAATAGTACTTAGTATGCTGATCTGAACATATATAAGAGTGGCAAATGCATCACTGCAATGAATTAACAGGCTAGCATATACTGCATAGTACAGTATATACTGCTAATATGCAATGTAGTATGTTTTTTTTTAAAAGTAGTATGCTGCATTGCATGTACACATCGCATTATGGGATACAGTATTACATGCATTGCATTCTCCCGTGGCCTCATGGGATAGTAAAGTGTCCATCGTATGCACACTTCAGAATCTCACCAGAAGAAGAAGGTCATCCAGGTACTGTTTGTTTTATGAGTACTGTGAATTCAGACATACTACTTTGTTTTTTTGCCAACTATATAGTAGGGAAGTATGCGAGCGACTCTGCCTCTGCTCTATCTGGCCACCAGAGGGCAGACTCTTCCCAGAATTGCTCTTGTGCATGTGGTGTGTGTTGGTTTTTAAGGCCATTCAGCAAGCACTGCACAGCCGCAGACATGGGTGTGTGTTGTGGTGTGTTATTTAACGGTTCTCAGGAAAGCCTTTCTGTCTGACATCACATTTATTGAGTATCAGGAAGTAAAACTTAATGAAGAAAAAAAACAAAAAAAAACAAATATGAATATCTTTGAGCTTGATCTTCACTTGTGTTCAGATATATCAGGGTGTGTCTGCTATCAGTCACTCCTAAAAATCCCTCTTATCATCGGTTTTTCTTCCTTTTTCAATATGAAGGCTTATCACAGAAAGATTTAAAGGAGTACAGGAAGAATTTCCCTAAAATATTCATGATATCAGAAGTGAACAGCACCAAATACAGCACACACTCATTCCGTGTATGTGTGTGTGTGAGTACCGACAACACTCAATCACAGCTAAATGAGTCATAAAACCTGATTAAATAACAGATGATAAGAACAATGCAGTGGGATTGAGGGAAGCAAGAATGGAGAGTTATGGAAAAAGCAGGAGTGAGAATTGAAAGTGAGCGACCAAGAAATGGAAAAAGGAGGGCTGAGAAGAAGTAAACTGGAAATGCCCTAAAATTCCTGTGTTCCAGTAAAGTGTGTCGTCCTGGTGTTGGTGACTAATCATGTGACCAGGTGAAGCGCCTCTGCCTCCTTCTGTCATATTAAACATGACTTTGACTTCCTGTACTGCTTTTAGTGAGAAAGAGAGAGTGGTTTTTACTAAGGTGACTGTCACATTTATTATTGCTTATACTTACAGTAATTATTATGATCATATAGGGATTGTCAAAGTTTTTTTTTTTTTGTCAATCTACTGAATTTTCCGTCAACGATACACCGAAACACCGGGGAACATGAAATTTGGTGAGCATGTAGCCCCACTAGACTTTTACGGATGTAGAGGATGAAGAAATTTGCAAAGTATGTTGGTCTTAAGGGCCCACATCAACCTAGCCCATAATCGATTGTCAAAGTTTTTTAGTTTTTTTCCCCCGTCAATCTACTGAATTTTCCGTCAACGATACCAGGGACACTGAAACACCGGGGAACATGAAATTTGGTGGGCATGTAGCCCCACTAGACTTTTACGGAAAAATTTCGTTTGGT
Source organism: Rutilus rutilus (assembly GCF_951802725.1). Taxonomy (NCBI): domain Eukaryota; kingdom Metazoa; phylum Chordata; class Actinopteri; order Cypriniformes; family Leuciscidae; genus Rutilus; species Rutilus rutilus. The sequence goes on from NC_140223.1 coordinate 4,310,933, forward strand.
CCCCGGGGGCCACCCCCCCCCCCCCCCCCCCCCCCCCGCGCTGGGCCCCCCCAAACCCAAAAAATGCCGTTTTTCCTAAATAACTACTTGAACCGTGGAACCAAGGATGAAGAAATTTTTATGGTATGTTGGTCTTAAGGGCCCACATCAACCTAGCCCATAATCACTCATTTGTGATTTGCGCCCCTCCCATAAAAAATGAAAATGCAATATTATTCTGCTTTAATCGCCCCTATCTTCAGTGGAGATGTTCAGAACTGCACCATATTTCATGTGTATGATTAACTTGACATCCTCTGGGGGTATGCTAAGTTTCGTAGAATTTCATCCATGGGGGGGTATAAAATAAATTCATTTATGTGCACATTTAGTGACTGTACACTCATCGGCCTGTAGATGGTGCTGTTGAGCGAAGGGTTGCTGGTTTAGGATGATACTGTCACACACACACATGCAGGAATACAAACAAACGCAAGCATGCACACACACTGACATCCACACGCACAGACACACACCCATACACACACATACAAATCCACATGCACAGACAGACACACACACACAAACACACACACATGCGCACACACAAACACACACACATACACACACACTCAGACAGACATGCACATACTACTACTTTTTTTAGGTATATACATAAACACGCAATACAGCCAAATTGCTCCACGTCATTTATTTTTGTGGAAAGCCAGTGCAGGCCTGAGCGGCGGTCATATTTTGTACCGCCATGCGGTACATCTAGTTGATCTAAAAAGAGCAGAATATTAATATATTAGAGACTTGAGGGTGGACACTTTTCACTTTAGATTGTAAGGAACCACCTAGCAACCACCTCAGTAAGCTCATAGCAACGAGCTGAAAACCACACAGAACATTTTATCAACTGCATATCAATGCACTTGACAGTCACTTAAAATGCTTTTTCAGCTGCACAGCAGCACCCTGGCAACCACTCAGAACATCTTAGCAACTACAGAGCAGTGTCCTGGCAACCACTCAGAACACCTTAGCAACTATAGAGCAGCACCCTGGCAACCACTCAGAACACCTTAGCAACTATAGAGCAGTGTCCTGGCAACCACTCAGAACACCTATGCAACTGCATAGTAACGCCCTGACAACCGCTAAGAACAACCAAGCTGCCACTCAGAACACCTTAGCAACTGCATATCAATGCCCTGACAGCCACCCAAACTCCCTACTACTTAGAAGACCTTAGCAGTTGCATAGCAACACCCTGGCAACCACCCAGAACACCTTAGCAACTAAAATGCAATGCCCTGGCAACCATTTAGTACACCTTAGCAACTGCATGGTAACACCCAGACAACCACTTAGAACAACCTAGCTGGTAGCTACCACTCAGAACACCTCAGCAATTACACATCAGCCCTGACAACCCCCAAAACTCCTTAGCTACCACTCCGAACACCTTAGCAACTGCACAGCAATGCCCTGACAACCACCAAAAACTCCCTGGCTACCACTCAGAACACCTTAGCAACCACATAGCAATGCCGTGTCAACCCCCATAGAACACCTTAGTAACTGCATAGCAACAAACCCAAACCTTCCAAGCTACTAGAATGTCAGCAACTGCCAAGTAACGCCCTGACAACCCCCAAAACGTCCTAGTTACTACATAGAGTACCTTAACAACTGCATGTCAAAGCCCTGACAACCATTTAGAACACAATAGCTACCGCTCAGAACACCTTAACAACCACATAACATTGCCGTGCCAACCCACTATAGAACTGTATCTGCATAGCAACACTCTGGCAACCACTTAGAACAACTTAGTAACAGCATAGCCATGGCAACCACCCAAAGCTCCCTAGCTACTACATAGAGTACCCTCGCAACTGCATAACAATAACCTTCCTAGCTACCCTTAGAATATGTCAGCAACTGCATAGCAACGCTCTAGCAACCCATGCCTTGTCACTGCCAAAGTGCTAGGGTACTGCGGGTGGTTGCCAAGAAAAATCTAGTTATATTGTGGTACTTTCATGGTGGTTTTCTGACATTTTTGGAGCTTGACAGAGCCACTGTTTTGTTGTATGAAAAACAACACTCTGCTAAACGACTCCTTTTATGCTCCACAGAAAAAATAAAGTCATTCTGGTTTGGAGCGACATGATGGAGTACTTGATGTTGTTATTTTTTGGGGTGTAGAGAAATTGTTTAATAAAACATGGCAAATACACGCATGAATAGAAGCACCTGAGGCTGAACCAGGTGGGAAATAAACGATTATCACTAAAAACACAGCAGCTTCTGACACAACAGCGTGTTAATGACTTTCCCTGGCCAGGGTTTCATGTCGACCTGTGAATGCATTCCTCCACTGTCTGTCCCAACCACAATGGCATTCTCACATACACACTGAGATCATGCAGCAGGAAGTAAAATCACACAACAACACCTCATACCGTAAAGAGAAGGACGAACAGAAAGTGACTGACTGTACGTGGATGTGATTAGATCTGAATGCATGACATACTGTAAATGGTAAAAGTTGGAAGTCTAATTTACTGGTCTTATGCTTATCAGATGTTTCTACTGAGATAAAGAGCCAAGTGATCTCACTTGGATCTGGAGTTTTGATCGAGAAGCAAAAGTTTAGAAAAATAGAAAAAAGGGACGCAATATCAAAACTGCGCATGCGCAGTACAGAACATGTAGGATGAGCTGACAGGATTAGCGTCGCTTTTGCCCTGTTAAACGCCAAACATGTGCAGTGTAAAAGGCCCAAGAACGATAACTATAAAGAAAACTAGTCTATATCAATAACTAAATTAGCGTCCACACCAACTATTGCTCTGTTTGTTATAAGCACGCGCTGCATATCGCTTAAAGCAGGATGGATTCTGATTGGCTGTCAATGATATTATCGTTCATTAACTGCAAAACATTTTTTTTTTTGTGAAAGACGTGATCGTTTCTCTGTGCCGCTATTATTATGGTTGTGTGGACTATTCTTTTACATTCAGAACGATTTTTAAAACTATATCTTCATCGTTATGAACGTGACTTAAAACGTCGAAGAAAATATGTTTACTTTATGGACCTTTTTTCACAGACCGATGACGCGTTTAACGGTCGTCAGCATCTTAAATCCTGTGAAGGTTTTATATATGTATATTTTAATTTTATGTATTAAAATTCGTATTATATTTCCTTTTCATCAAATTACAAAAAAAAAACAAGTTAACGCTGCTGTGGGAGTAAAGGTAACAGGTAAAGTTGAGTCTCTCTTCTGACTGCAGAAATATCAATCTCTCTATTTTAATTTTGAGTTGTGAAAATACTATTGTGGAGTTATTATTTCACTATTTACGCAAAACAAGTCAACACCATTGCTGAGCATTTTTTTTTATAAAAGCCCTTAATCTTTTTTAAATGTTTGAATTTGTGTATTCCTGCTATTACATTTCGTAGTTTCTGGACCACATCTGGCCCGGGGACCAAGCCGAATCTCAGCCAGATCTGTCTTACAGTGTCTGGGCCAGAGCTGGGCCACATAAACAATACAAGTCATTAAGTGTCAGGGTGTGGGTCTCATCTGAGCCGGAGGACATTTTTGTGTGTGTCTATTTTCCATTTTTGGGCCGGGGCCCCAGTCAGAACTGGGCCAGAATTGAAGCAAAGATGTGGCCCAGTGGTGGGCCAGACAAATTTTGCTAACTGGGTTTCTCCTTAAACCTGCAGTGAACCAAAGACCGTCTCAAAAACACGGTTTGAAATCGCTGGTGTTTCTGACATCACAAACTACCTTGTAACCAATCAGATCAACGTGTGATGGTCAACCAGTGGATCTCTGAGCTGAGTGAGTGGAGGCGGGGCTCATTTGCATATTCATAGAACCACGGAACCTTTTTCAAGGAAAAAACAATTAAATATGTAATTTTGGTGATCAAAGGTGAGTTTTAAGGGACGTCTCAAACTGTTCTCAAATGCACCAAGATACCAAAGTCTCTCAATATTGAACTCAAACATTTCAGAAAAGCAAATGATCTGAGCTGCTCCACATTTCTGAGTGAACTGTCCTTGTTTCTGCAGCTCAAGCAGTAAAGCATGACTGCTTGCAACGCCAAGGTCAGGGTTGGATTCACAGGGAGCGCTTGAACTGATGAACTACTGTGCAATGTAAGTCACTTCGAATAAAAGCATCTGATAAATGCATGAATGTCAGAGTAAAATGCGTAAGCAGTTTCTCTGCTACTGCCAGTACTGTGTGGGAGGATTCATGCAGTTCTTGTGAAGCTATGAGACGAGAAGGAGAAGTGTGTCGATGTGTTTGTTTTCATAATTGTAGAAGTAATTCGGTCCGGATGAGTAAACATCGCTCAGGTATGTCATGTCATGTGACGTCACGTCTGTAATTCATTTCACCTGAAGTCACACACAAACACTTGTTTATTAATGTGGGGATTTCCCAGTGACTTACCTGTAATTTAGTTTTCTGAATTATAATATAAAATAACATGTGTTTGCTTCTCGATCTCTGCAAAGACGGCACAAAATCTGGTTTTATCTAGTGTTTCACGTGTGTATTATGTTTCATCATGTTTTTAGAGTTGACAAAGTGTAGCTAGACAGACACACACAACAAAAATATGTGTAACACTTTTCAATAAGGTGAACATGTTAACATGAATCTAACAAGGAAAAATACAGCAGTCAAAATTTGAAGTGGATCAAAAAAGTGAATCAAAGGGTATTGTTAAAAATGCACGTATAGTTTTGATCCACTGATTTCAAACGCGTTTGTTAATTTTGAAATGTGCACATACTAAAATATAAAGTTTTGCTGCGTTTAATGGACCTGACCTGACATGAACTAGCAATGAACAGTTGATTCATTTACAAAGATCAATAAATACTGTAACCAACGCATTGCTCGTGGTTAGTTAATGCGCTTTAATATTGAACAATATTATTGATCTGCCTGCATTGACACCATTATACGAGAACTGAACTGAGCTGGACGATGACATATATATATATATATGAACTAAATTAACAACTAAATGATCTTTTTTACAACAAAAATGAACTATCTGAACTTCCTTAAGCTGGACTGTGACGCTGTTGTCTTCTAGAAACAAACTGTGTTGCATTATTCTCCTGTGATCTCTGTAAAGCTGCTTTGAAACAATGTGATTTGCATAAAGCGCTATATAAATCAAGGTGATTTGACTTTAACTAATGGGACCTTAGCAAAAATATGAAACCAGTTCAGTTTCAGACGCATTCAAGCACATTCTTGCACATCAATCACTTGTTTGCTTTAGTGAAGATTAGAGTTATTTGATTTAGCGTACACAGCTTATTTCACGTGGTTCACATTCTCAGACACTTAATTGTGAAACCTTATATTAAGGCAGAAACACGACCTGAGGTTTCACACTTTAATGAAGAGCACTTCCTCTTTCTCTCTCGCTCGATCAAAAAGGAACTGTCTAATCGCCGTGTGTTTCATTTGATCCGATCGCTGGAGGACAGACGGCTGAACTCTAGTAAGTGCTCTCTCGTTTTACCCTGTCTCATCATCTCTCTACTCTCACTCTTTTCCTCTTCACACACTTTCTCACACACACACACACACACACACACGTTGGCCGGTGGCATGTGTGCGGCTGGGTCAGGTTTCTCAGGTTTTTTTCTGGATCAGGGCACTGTGTTAAACTGAGTGTGTGTTGTGAAGCGTGTCGGGTGTAATCATTCACACTTATGCTAGTTGAGATGGTGTTTTCTCTTGATTTTCTTCCTTTTTGTTTGTGTTGTTGTTGTTATCTGTGATCTTTTGTTT
>NC_140223.1:4321768-4336768 GCF_951802725.1 Rutilus rutilus
CACATTAAAATGCATCATTTTATTTTTAGATGCAATGCGGGGATTCCCAGACTATTTTTTTTTTTAAACCTATTTAAATATAATACAATTACTTGAATTTCCCCCTGAGATTTCAAGTTAATACGTTAGGTCAACAATAGAATTAAGTCCTCAATAATAATGATATTAAGTTGACTGTTCTGACGTCAGGTTAATGGTCACATGACAAAAGATTTTAGCATTTGCTTTTATTTTTTTTTATATTTATGATTTAATGAATAGCCTTTCACCCGCAGCTCTGTCACACACCCCAGTCTGGGAAATCCTGACGTCATGTAATATTTAATGCACCTCATGTTGTTGATGATATTTTCTTTCTCTTTGTGTTTTTAAATCAATATGGTACAAGATTATCCTATTCAACTCATAACGATAAATATACTGATAAACAAGTTAGGTCAAAAGCAATCTAAAAGTAGTCAGATCCTTGAATTATGGATTCTGTTACTAACTACAACGATGAACACACACACACACACACAATACGTAATATATATTATACATATATATATATTTTAACTACCTATAGTGGACATTCAGCAATGGTTACTGTTGTGCTTGGAAATCATATATATCTTGTATCTGTGTCATTTTCTGAACAGTATCATAAATTATAATGCATATTTACAGCAGGGATCAAACTGAATATATAATGCTGATTTCACTTTGTATGTTATTTATTTAAAGCGTAAGTCTCGCCAAAATGTAACCTAGGCTCTTTTTGTGAATCTCCCCGAGGCAAACTTTCGTGTAAAAGCATAATTAGGATGGAAACGCCACTTTTAAGATTGACCGTATTTTCGTTTTCGGTCAAATTGCCTTGTGAATGGGAGTGAATGGGGCACGACTATGATAGCATCAAAATCTCTATTTTTAAAACACTAATGCGGCTCGACACAACATGAAACTTTGCTCTCAGTATCACCAGGGGCTCTACACATGAACCCCAGCATTTTGTCAGTCAAAACTAGTCGATCTCCGAAAGCGACGTAACAGGGAGGAGAGTAAAGATGGAAAGCTCCTAAAGTTCAGTTCCATATAAATTCACGGATAATTAGTTGTTTTGTCGTTAGTGAAAATCAATATTGACCTTGTATTTGAAAAAGGATCCTCATATAAGAAGCAATACTAAAACTCAGAGTCAGTTCATTCGCATTCGGAGATCGACTAGTCGATGCAGAGACAGAGACAGTGAGTTGTTCAAAATCTTTCTTTTTAGTAAACTCTGTGAACACAAACACTGTTCTCAATGCTGGAGTTCATGTGTCGAGCCCCTGGTGATACTGAGAGCACAGTTTCATGTTGTGTCGAGCCGCATTAGTGTTTTAAAAATAGCGATTTTTGATGCTATCATAGTCGTGCCCCATTCACTCCCATTCACAAGGCAATTTGACCGAAAACGAAAATACGGTCAATCTTAAAAGTGGCGTTTCCATCCTAATTATGATTTAAAACGAAAGTTTGCCTCGGGGAGATTCACAAAAAGAGCCTAGGTTGCATTTTGGCGAGAGTTACGCTTTAAGTATACATGTTGCTATTTACACTGAGGTACATTTGCTTTATAATAATCACATGCAGACTGAAACGCTTCTCAAATCTGATCTGTGTGTCCTTCTGTTGTGTGTTTGTGTAGATGACAATGGCCCACGGGTGAACATCACTGCTGTTTTGGGTCACACCGCTACATTCAGATGCCCCAATCAGAAGAGCGGGACTGTTACACGCTTGTACATACAGAGAGTTGTTGAAAACCAGGATGATATATTCATCAACGGTTTTGATTCATCCAGAAAGTTGGATGTTCATCCCGAGTACCAGAACAGAACCAAAGTGAACCAAACAAACCTCAGCATGGAGATGACAAATGTCTCCGTTTCTGACGAAGGATTGTACAGATGTGTTGTCTTTTATGACAGAGTGGAGCCTTACTCAGAGATCTATCTCAAAGTCACAGGTATGGCACAAGATATACAGACCCCACAGGGTTGGGTTAAGCTCAGAACTGAAGAATCGGCTCATTTTCAGTTTATGAGTGTGAATTTGAATCTGAATGGCAGAAAGAGAAATTCACACTAATTCAACAACAACAGGATTTTCAAAACGACAAATCATGAATAATTACATCATTAATTTTGACAAATTATGCTTATCTTTTCTCGGATATGTACAGTATATTTGATCTCAACTAATGGGATTCACCCTCTTTATTTAAACTAAATTAACAGCCATCAGTGCAGATTATTGTTTTTAATTTTATTTTTATTTTTAATTTTGCCAAACAGTAACCAGAGGAGAGGGTGTGCATAAAAAAAGAAGAAAGTAAATTTATGGTGATTTAATGTTTCCATATAATTGTATAATTGACAAAACAAAGTGAGGAAATTAGAGCATTCTGGCTAATTCATAAATATAGTTGATTTCTGTAAATACTCCAAATGTTATAAATATGAGCATATGTTTAGGTATGGAACGGGTGATTAATACTAAAACATAAAATGCATTATTAAAAACTGTACTTTTGATTTTCTTTTACTTTCTTCCTTTTTTATGCACCCCTTATTCAAATGCACTTCAAATTTTGAGCCATTCCCAATTCATTTCTGAATGATACACCACCCTGATAAGCTCCTACATTGTGTGTAATGAATCTGCGTTTGATCATTTGAATATACGTTCATGTGCGAATATGAGTGTGCATGTCTGTTTTAAGACAGGTTTATTTGCGTATGTACATCTGTCTGTGCGCGCTTGCGTTGGAAACTCACCGCTGCTGAGTAAGCGCTCATGGGAGGCTATTACTGACGTGGGTTTTGAGGAAATGAAACATTGTAGGGGGAACCTCTCCGGATCTCTAAAATGTCACTTATTCCACTGTTCTCTCCCTTTTTAAAGCCAAATACAGCGTTCCCACAATCGAGAAGGAGTGCAGTGAACGTAAGAACGGCGATGGCGCTGCTGGGAAAAGCTGCCAGCTGAGTTGCTCGTCGACGGGAGGTTACCCGCAAAGTGCCGTGATGTGGGCGGAGCTTAACCCCAGTCTGATGAGTGTCGTTCACAACGAGAGCTCAGAAGATCTGCTCTCCAAAACATGGACCATCAACCAAACCATCACGTACAACTGCGACCATCCAACCAATGTCAGCTGTGCCGTAGATGGCGCTGTTTCCCCCACCATCACTATATGTAAGTGAGCTGGATGTTGTAAACTGCATTCGATTAAAGCTCCAAAAAAACATCAGAAAAAAACCCCAGCAAGCGATATTCGTCATTTCACCATCTAGGTGAACTATAGACCCGGTATAGTCCGGCTATGAGTAACACACTTCTAGCCAAAATAACCTTGAGTTTGGTTACATGTCGTACATGCCAAAATAACTTGCGAGATGTGTGATATTCCAACATGTAAGCAAAGTCAACAGTGATTACAAGGTGTTTGGTTTCATTTCTTCACTCATTTCATTTCTTTATCTAATTGATGACGAGGCGATGGCTTAGACGTCTATTAATTTTTCACTGACAGCCCAAATTTTGGCTTGTTTTAGTCTATTAAACGTCTTTTAAACGCAAAATTGCTTGCTGGGACTTTATTTTAAGGAGACGCGCATGCACGTTTCTACATGTACGTATAGTATTAGTAATAACAGTAACTAACCCTAAACCAAACCCTAACCGTAACTATAGTAAGTACATGTAGGTAATTAATATCACTCAGTACTTATTTGAGTAAGTACGGTGTAAATACGTCACCTTAAAATGAAGTGTAACCAAAAAGTCATATTCCAAGTCTTTTGAAGTTTTGTGTGACTGAATTTAGAAATTGTTGATCACTGAAAATCTTGTCCTCTAAGATGTAGTGGGGGCATTTATCTCATGAATATTAATTAGGTTATATTGCATAGGTAATGTGGAGTAAATAATGTCAGGATAATATTCATTTTTGGTCAACTTTTCCAGGGCTTTTCCATCTTTTAGATGATCATCCTTATGCAAGGGAGAGTATCCTGAAATTTAAAAGGCAGCGATACATTATATCAAATTTATTCTAATTACTACTATATATACTATACTAATTTATACGATTATTTGGAAAATATTTACATTTTAAGGTTTACTAAAAAAAAATAAAAAAGATATCACTTCCCTTATATTACTGTACTGTTAGATGTATTATCTATTTATTTGTATCACATTTTTGTATATTTATTTAATCTAATTTATGTTTTTTTTTTTTTTGATTCAGTTGTTATTATTTATATGAATCACTTTTCATTTATTTCTTATTTATTTTAACCCATTTATCTATTTATTTTAATCTTTAATTTTTTTAGATATTATATTATTTATTTATATTAATCACTTTTCATTTATTTTTTATTTATTTTATTTCTTATTTATTTTAACCCATTTATCTATTTATTTTAATCTTTAATTTTTTTTAGATATTATATTATTTATTTATATTAATCACTTTTCATTTATTTTTTATTTATTTTATTTCTTATTTATTTTAACCCATTTATCTATTTATTTTAATCTTTAACATTTTTTAGATATGATATTATTTATTTATATTAATCACTTTTCATTTATTCCTTATTTATTTTAACCCATTTATCTATTTATTTTAATCTTTAATTTTTTTTGATATTATATTATTTATTTATATTAATCACTTTTCATTTATTTTTTATTTATTTTATTTCTTATTTATTTTAACCCATTTATCTATTTATTTTAATCTTTAACATTTTTTAGATGTTATATTATTTATTTATATTAATCACTTTTCATTTATTTCTTATTTTTTTAACCCATTCATCTATTTATTTTAATCTTTTCAATTATTTATTTATTTATTTTTACACAGTTTTTCTCGGACCCCTCAGACCCTCTTGTGGCCCCCAGTTTGAAAACCCCAGTAACAAGTGCGTCACAAATAATTCTTCAAGAGGGAAAAGTCAAAAGATCAAATGTCTTTTGTTGTCTTCTTTCAGGCGAAAAAGAACCTTTCTCAGTTAAGGTGATCGCAGCTATTGTGTTCGTGCTTGTGTTTGTCCTGCTGCTACTTCTTGTCCTCATGGTGATGAAGCTCTGCTGTCGAAGACGTCGACAAGGTACACAAGAACACACACACTCAATTATTAAGAAACACTAAACTACAGTAGCTATTAGACTTCAAATCTTCATCTGAACATGTTTATTGTTTCTCTCTTCCACAGATGATCAGCCTGACCCTGAAAATGCTGACCTTCCATTAGCGTAGGTATCTTCTCATTATGTTCTCTTATGTCCTCGCTGTTTTTAATGATGCAATTACAATGAAAATGTTCTGGAGCTCACAAAAGCACCGTAGAAATTATGCATACCAGGGTTATTATAGTTAAGAAAACTAAAAACATAATTTGTTTTGGGTAACTCTTCATTTTACAGTGTAACATATGTACGTACCATAGTAATAACAGTAAATTATGCATAATTACATGAAACTAACCCTCAACCAAAACCCTAATCCTACCCTAACCCTATAGTAAGTACATGTAGTTACTTAATATTACTCAGTACTTAAATATATAATTACATTGTAACAATGACACCTTAAAATAAAGTGTAAAATAATTTTGTTACTTTAAATAAAATAAATGTTAACTAAAATTTTATATAAAAATCTTATTTCAGTTAGTGGCCAAAGGCAATATTTCTCATTTCCATTTAGTAGAACTTATGGAAACTTGTTTCCGCCACTAAATAAAAAATAAAAACGATTTATATCTCGCCATTCTGACTTTTTCTCTCGCAATTGCGAGTTTATATCTCACAATTCTGACTTTAGAACTCTCAATTGCGTATTATAAAGTCAGAATTGCGAGAATGTTAACTCGTAATTGCATATTATAAAGTCAGAATTGCAAAATGTAAACTCGTAATTGTGAGAAAAAAGTCAGAATTGCGAAATTTAAACTCATAATTGTGAGAAAAGGTCAGAATTACGAAATTTAAACTCGTAATTGCGAGAGAAAAAAATCTGAATTGCGAAATGTAAACTCGTAATTGCGAGAAAAAAGTCAGAATTGCGAAATTTAAACTCATAATTGTGAGAAAAGGTCAGAATTACGAAATTTAAACTCATAATTGCGAGAGAAAAAAATCTGAATTGCGAAATGTAAACTCGTAATTGCGAGAAAAAAGTCAGAATTGCGAAATTTAAACTCATAATTGTGAGAAAAGGTCAGAATTACGAAATTTAAACTCATAATTGCGAGAAAAAAAAATCTGAATTGCGAAATGTAAACTCGTAATTGCGAGAAAAAAGTCAGAATTGCTAAATTTAAACTCATAATTGTAAGAAAAGGTCAGAATTACGAAATTTAAACTTGTAATTGCGAGAGAAAAAAATCTGAATTGCGAAATGTAAACTCGTAATTGCGAGAAAAAAGTCAGAATTGCGAAATTTAAACTCATAATTGTGAGAAAAGGTCAGAATTACGAAATTTAAACTCATAATTGCGAGAGAAAAAAATCTGAATTGCGAAATGTAAACTCGTAATTGCGAGAAAAAAGTCAGAATTGCGAAATTTAAACTCATAATTGTAAGAAAAGGTCAGAATTACGAAATTTAAACTTGTAATTGCGAGAGAAAAAGTCAGAATTGCGAAATGTAAACTCGTAATTGCGAGAAATGGTCATAATTACGAAATTTAAACCTGTAATTGCGAGAGAAAAAGTCAGAATTGCGAAATGTAAACTCGTAATTGCGAGAAATGGTCATAATTACGAAATTTAAACCTGTAATTGCCAGAGAAAAAGTCAGAATTGCGAAATTTAAACTCCTAATTTGCGAGAGAAAAAGTCAGAATTGTGAAATGTAAACTCGTAATTGCGAGAAATGGTCATAATTACGAAATTTAAACCTGTAATTGCGAGAGAAAAAGTCAGAATTGCGCAAAAAAAAAAAGTCTTTACTTTTTTTTATTCAGTGGCGGAAACGAGCTTCTATAAGAACTTGATGGACTGAAATAATTAATATAAAAACGAAATAAAAACATAAAAATTATAAAATCATACAGCAAAATTACTAAAACTTTCAAAATTAAAAAATGTAAATATAAATACAAATTAAAAATATTAATAAAAAATATAATAGTATCTAAATAACAATTATATAACTATATTCAATGTCTACTGCAGTCATTTGAGAAGTCATTGACTGAAAATCTTGACATTGTTTTTGCATGGAAAATGAATTCAAAGTAATTCAAATACAATTATTTCCAGTTGATGATTTTTGCTTTTGGTGAACTGTTGCTTTCAGACATAAGTGATGTCATGTTCCGTTGACGCCAAGAATAACCAATGGAATTCCTGTATTTCTAACTAGCGACTGCCATTCACAGCTCAAGAGTGTCTGAGTCGTGAGGACTAAACATTAAGGAGACGTCACAAGATTTTCCGCCATTGTGGAAGCGCTTCAACTCCCAGACGGACCAAGGGCAGATTGTCCAGCTCAACGTTGCGTCTTTAAAGTGGTCAGCAGGTCCTGACAAATGTCCTGGCACATTTGAACAAGCTTTTGAGAGTGTCCCCTTCCTTTACCCAGTCGTTCATTTGGAAAAGCACATCATTTCCTCGTCATCCTGAAGCAGCAGTGGGTTTGTTTTTAACACGGAGGCGTTTCAGCCACAGAAGAGTGATTCATAACGGTGCTTATTAAAAAATTCGAACTTTTACAGGAAAGTTTAATGGCTAAAAATTGCGCTATATTCTCCATAATGTCCTGTATCAACATCTCATAGTATTTCAAACTGTGCCACTTTATTCCAGGGAAAGGGAATTGTAAAGTTCAGACTTTGAAGGCTGAACTGAAGTAAATAGTCTGATTTAGGCCAGTTGTATGGTTGACAGTTGTTCATGTTCATTTAAGAATATGTTATTGAAATGGTCTTAACACTGTTCATTCTGAAGGGACATTTCATTTGCTTTTAGAAGCTGATTCATTGAAGCTTTATTTTTTTAAAGCCAGTTCTCAAGAGACGAGCTCACTAAACATAATTCATGCAATCATATACTGCAACTGCTACACGATTCGCTGGCCGGTTACTGTCGCATTACAGTAATATATCTGTTCATGTGTCTGGTACTGACTTTTATTCTTTTCTGCACCACCTCACTGACACTTACTGACATTTATGCAGCGTTCAAAAATACTTGTTAAGGTAAAACTGTTCTCAGGGTGAGAGTATTTAAATTTTCTATTAAAATGAAATCTGTTTCTTATGGAAATGTCATATGCACTTTGCTTTCCGACTGCTTGAAATGACCCTTTTTACTGTTTACTCTGTAATTTATATTTAAATTATTCTGTTTCTTAAAAAAGACGAAATAAAAAAAATCACTTGTTTGTTTATTTTCCCTGACTCTGATTATTCATTATTTCACTATTAGCATTTCTGTTTTAACGTTTAATCCTTAAAACGCACTAATATCTATTTTCACTAGACACTATTGGAATAACTAGTATCTAATATATAAGAACTAGTAGATATTGAACAAGTACTATAATCTAATATATAAGAACTAGTAGATATTGAATAAGTGCTATAATCTAATAAATAAGAACTAGTAGATATTGAACAAGTACTATAATCTAATATATAAGAACTAGTAGATATTGAATAAGTGCTATAATCTAATAAATAAGAACTAGTAGATATTGAGCAAGTACTATAATCTAATATATAAGAACTAGTAGATATTGAACAAGTACTATAATCTAATATATAAGAACTAGTAGATATTGAACAAGTATAATCTAATATATAAGAACTAGTAGATATTGAACAAGTGCTATAATCTAATATATAAGAACTAGTAGATATTGGACAAGTACTATAATCTAATATATAAGAACTAGTAGATATTGAACAAGTGCTATAATCTAATATATAAGAAGTAGTAGATATTGAACAAGTGCTATAATCTAATATATAAGAAGTAGTAGATATTGAACAAGTATAATCTAATATATAAGAACTAGTAGATATTGAACAAGTACTATAATCTAATATATAAGAACTAGTAGATATTGAACAAGTATAATCTAATATATAAGAACTAGTAGATATTGAACAAGTGCTATAATCTAATATATAAGAACTAGTAGATATTGAACAAGTACTATAATCTAATATATAAGAACTAGTAGATATTGAACAAGTACTATAATCTAATATATAAGAACTAGTAGATATTGAGCAAGTACTATAATCTAATATATAAGAACTAGTAGATATTGAACAAGTGCTATAATCTAATATATAAGAACTAGTAGATATTGAACAATAATCTAAGAACTATAGATATTGAATAAGTACTATAATCTAATATATAAGAACTAGTAGATATTGAACAAGTATAATCTATTATATAAGAACTAGTAGATATTGAACAAGTACTATAATCTAATATATAAGAACTAGTAGATATTGAACAAGTGCTATAATCTAATATATAAGAACTAGTAGATATTGAATAAGTACTATAATCTAATATATAAGAACTAGTAGATATTGAACAAGTACTATAATCTAATATATAAGAACTAGTAGATATTGAGCAAGTACTATAATCTAATATATAAGAACTAGTAGATATTGAACAAGTACTATAATCTAATATATAAGAACTAGTAGATATTGAGCAAGTACTATAATCTAGTAATATATAAGAACTAGTAGATATTGAACAAGTACTATAATCTAATATATAAGAACTAGTAGATATTGAACAATAATCTAAGAACTATAGATATTGAATAAGTACTATAATCTAATATATAAGAACTAGTAGATATTGAACAAGTATAATCTATTATATAAGAACTAGTAGATATTGAACAAGTACTATAATCTAATATATAAGAACTAGTAGATATTGAGCAAGTACTATAATCTAGTAATATATAAGAACTAGTAGATATTGAACAAGTACTATAATCTAATATATAAGAACTAGTAGATATTGAACAATAATCTAAGAACTATAGATATTGAATAAGTACTATAATCTAATATATAAGAACTAGTAGATATTGAACAAGTATAATCTATTATATAAGAACTAGTAGATATTGAACAAGTACTATAATCTAATATATAAGAACTAGTAGATATTGAATAAGTACTAGTATTAAAAAGGTAAGAATAAGCACTAGTGGATAATAAGTATAGCTAATGGAATAGATACTAGTAACTAAAAAATAAGTAGGCTACTAGTAGCATGAAAATAGATTCTAGTTCGTTTTAAGGATTAAATGTTAAAACAGCTTGCCTATTTTATCCTTAATAAGTCTATTAACTATTAAATCCTTAATCGCAGAGATTTAGATATAAAATGATGATGATGCACTCATAATATGAATGAGAAAAAGTACAACGCGCAAAATGGCAGAATAAGTCCCGCCTTCTAAATATAAGAGCCAATCGCTGATAGGCAAAGTCATTGCGTCACTTCAGCTTCCGATAGAAGCTCCGGTTGCGCGCGCTTATGACTGCACATGCGCACTGGCCTGTCGAGCTCTCTGTCGTGATTTGAGCATTTAGAAACAAAATGTGTGAGACCGGTCTCTAGAAATGTTATCTGTCAGTCGAATTAAACAGGAATAGTTTACGTTCAGGTGTGTGTTGTTAGTTTTACCCAATAGGCGGAGTTCAGGTTTAATAAACAGCACAATTTCATCAGTAGTAGTTAGTTGAGTTGACGAGAGTTCCAGAACATTTCCACGTGTTTCCATGTAAGTAAAAAACTTAATGAGACATTGTATTTGAAGACTGTATTAACTAGCTATTTTGCTAACTCCACAATTACATTTACGCTGTGTTGTTTTCAGTATGCTTGGTCATAATTTAGGGGTGAATAACTTTAATAATTTATATTTGTTACTAATAAGATAAGTTACATCCTAATAGTAGACTTTATAACCCTGATTGGTTGGTTGTTATATGGTATTGAATGTCTTATGCAGAGGTGCCCATGCTTTTTACAACCATGGGCCAAAAATCAAACTTGATTAAAGACCACAGGGCAAAATTAATTTCCTATTATATCAAAATGAAAGTTTTTTTTTTTTTTTTTTTTTTTTAAGAGCACCGCTTATGCTTGTTTTCCATGTTCATCTTTGTTTAGTGTGTAATGTTGCTGTTTGAGTTCTTCTCTATATCAGTGTTTCTGAACTCCCTGAAACGCCTCCATTGTAGTCTTGAGTTTCTTCCGGGAACGAACACGTCACAATATTCCTCATTATAATAATTCATACGCAGAATAAAGGGGCGGGCCTGGTTGAGTTAGTTAGTAGTGTGTTAAACTGGTGGTTATGGTAAGAGCGGGACATTTTCCAAACACACTCGAAGCGCTCGACCAATCACAACACACTGCTCCAGCCGACCAATCAGAGCACAGTGTGCTTTTCAGAAGGAGGAGGGGCTTCATAGAGACAGGAAGTAAACAGAGCGTTACTGACAGACTGGGAAGAGAGGAGCCGCAACAATGGAGAATATGAGGAAAATAATGTTTTATATTTACATTTTTAAACTTTATGTTTAAATGTACATTTTTAAGCATGAAGACCTGTTCTAGTAGAGCCCAAAAACAAAATCAAGAGTTTGAAAAAAGCATAATGCGGCCTCTTTAATGAAATTCACTGTTAAAACATCAAGTTAAAACAAAACGATACATTAGAAATGAAGATGTGCTTCAATGGCATGTTTTTCCCCCTTACTGGTTTTTTCCACTTCTGAAAGTGGATGTGTGTTAGGCCAAATCAAAGGTCATCACGGGCCAGTTTGGGCATCTCTGCTCTGATAGATACAGCGCAAATGTGGTCAAACGCCCACTTCAAGTTGACTTTAAGTAGTATTTACTAATGTTGAAGCATAGAAGTTATGCATCTGAAGCTGAGACAACCACAACTAACTGTTAAGTGTCTTAAAATTACACTTTATTACTTTTTAGAATGAAAAATTAGCTTCTTCTTTTTTTTTTTTTTTTTTAATAGGATTCAAGAGAAATCTAATAGTTTTGCTGTCTGTTCCCCTGTAACAGCTTCATCTGTAGTGCTTCAAATGACCAGTAGGGAGCAGCATCATATTAGAAATCGGCTGATGTGACTAAGCACATTTTAATCCACAATAATTAGTATTTATTCTAACAATTAACCCAACTATTTTGGGGTTATGGGCCATGTGGTCATATAAAATCCCCAATATTGATAATGTATATAGCCTATGTAAATGTTAAGTTTTAACAGCTCAATCAGAGCTATAAAACCTTACGACAATGTGTCTTGCAAGAAACCCTGAGCCGGGCCGGGTCGGGTGTAGTGACCTCGAGGGGGGAAGTTGGACTGGAGGATAAATTCGTGTCCAAATTCTGGGTGGAGGAATTTTAAAGTGATCTAAAAAAACGAGTCAAGCCTCTAATTCTGCGGAGAAAGATTTGCTACCTAATGCCCAAAACAATCCTTTAATTCCTGGCCACATAATAGAGATTTACTAGGGTCACAAGGCGTCTGAAGAGACAGAGAGACTGAACTTAATAATGTCTATAAAACGAGACAAAATATGCACACGGACTCTGCCATTGATTTTCAAAGTTTTAATTTTTCATTTGATACAAAAGCATTCTTAAATAAATTCATTTTTGTTCAGTTTCTTAGTTTTTACAAAGATAAATTAGCATTTCATAACACAAAAAATAACAACTACAAACAGTTTATGTACAAATCGATCCAGAAGTCCTTCATGAAATCCAGGACTGTACCACCTGCATGTGAGTTTATGAGGCACTTTCATAATGTTTGTGTAAAAATAGAGTTTATCATCATCAAAATCATCGGTCAATACATTCATGGACCCTACGGGAGTCCCGTACGGCACGGTCAGTGATTGTCTTGTGTCATATTCAGAGTGAACGTGTGTCTGACAGCGCAAAAAAAACAAACAAACAAAAAGTCCCATCATAGCTTTGTCATATCAAAAATAAACAACAGTAAGTAAATATTGAAGGCAGACTGTAGAAATCTCTGAGCAATAATTTATAAAGCGTTCACGTTTTGTTGCAAATAAGAGTTTCTGACCTGTAAAAAACGCAACTCTGAAACTCATTTGATCATTGTGACGTTGTGCAAGATGTGAAATGTCATTTAAAACAGCAAAATGGCAACAGTTTAAGTTAGTAAGCAACCTTTGCACATACTTCTGTCGGACATGCCATTGCACACACTGACTTTCTGCTTCAGTGTTTCGCAACAAAACCGCATTTCCAACACAACTTGAAAGCATGCCGCAAAAAAAAAAAGATGTTCTGACTCAGTTTTTTTGTCTTAAATCATGTTACTTGAGAACCAAAATGACTGAAAAATTTATCAAAATTAAGTGAGTTTATGGTTAAAACAAGAAAAAAATTGTTTTTACCTTTTTAAAATTAAGTAGATTTTTCACTGTAAAAAATTATTTGATCAATAAGTTAAGACAACATATGTTTTTACATTGACAAAAGACAAAAATATCTGCCAGTGGGGTCAAAAATATTTTTTTTCCTCTTTAAATTAAGTTGATTTTTACATGTTTTTACATTGCTTTAACATCAAAATAAGTTAAGCAATTTTTAACTTATAAGTGAAACAAGATTCAACTCGTTTTTAAAAAAAGTCAGTTTGATGTAGTTTAAGTTGAAATTACCATTTTTTCCCCTATTTAAATTAAGTTGATTTTACCTTAAAAAATTAAGTTAAAACAACATGTTTTTACATTGCTTCAAGATTCAACGCGTTTTTTTTTAAGTCAGTTTGATGTAGTTTAAGTTGAAATGACTTAAACATCCAAGTTGAATGTACTTAAAAAATTTAAGTCAGCAACTTTTTTTTTTTTTTTACATTGTTGGCATTTGTTCTTGTTTTTAGGGATGCACCGATATGAAAATTTTGGCCGATACCCATAACCGATAATTCTTTATATTTGAAAGCCGATAACCGATATATTGGCCGATAAATCTAAATCCAATTTTTTATATAATTTCTGAGAGCCTGATTACAAAAAACAAAAGCCTCACCATTAAAAACCACGTCCCAAACACACAATCATAATGATGTTCTAGCTTATTATAAATAGCCGATATGACAGCACATGTTGCACTTTACTGTATTTTTTTCTTTTTTATGATTACGATCATATTTCAAGCAATTGAAAACCATCATGTTGAACAGTGCGCATCTGAAGAGTCTCAGCTGAAGGAAATAATACATTATTAATCGGCTTTAATATATCAGCCAAATTTTCTTTTCGGGCCGATAACGATAACATAAAAAAATTTACATATATCGGCCGATACCGATATGATGGCCGATATATCGTGCATCCCTACTCGTTTTAAGCATAAATAAAAACAAATTTTTCAGAAAACAAGTCCTTTTCCTCCTCGCTCCTCAAGTAAATGTAACTTAATTTCTGAATTTTTAGGTATTTGTGCTGGAAAACAAGACAAAAGTACTGAGGAAGAACATAATTTTTTTGGCGTATGCAGCAGTAACAGGTTTCATAAGCGTTCAGTCACAGGAGAAATGAACCAGGTAGCGAGGTAAACGGCACAGAGGAGCAAAATAAAACTACGTTTCCCAGAATCCAGCACCAGGTCGGGTCGAGTAGAGTAGCTCGTCCGCACACAACGAAGGCACTTCAGTGAGAGTTTGACGTTAGGCAGACGTAGTGCATATTTACACGGGAAAAAAAAAACTGCACCGTCCAGTGTGATCATCTTAAGAACATTTTGCGTAAAGTGAACGAACAATAGTGCTACATGACAGAGGAACCGTGAGCGCGGGTCACACAACGGTCTCGTTGCCTTTGCCCGGTTTGACCCAGCCCGTTGGCGGTCCGTTTGACGCGATTGTTTCTCCCGGTGTGAACGAGTCGG
>NC_140223.1:4341768-4349268 GCF_951802725.1 Rutilus rutilus
CGTCAGCCAATCAGGGCGCCTGCTCGAGAATGTGGGCGGGGCCTAGAGTGGCCACAATAACAACACACAATAAAACAGAGATAATTGCTTCATCTTTAGGCGATCACAATTTCAGTTTATGTCCTTTTATTTTTAGTTTAGTATTTTTTTTTATTATTGTTTATTAATAATCAGCAACAACTTGGATTTCCTTTTTTGTTTAACTTTTAACTAATTAAATGTATAATACATTTAAGTTCATCTCCACACTGAGTGTTTTATAGTGTTTCCCTGTAGATAAAAAGTTATTTTACAGTGTCCTTGTTACATTTGTAACATGTAGTTACCATAGTAATCAATATAAATTATGCATAATTACATGCAACTAAACCAAACCCTATTGTAAGTACAAGTAGTTACTTAATATTACTCAGTACTTAAATGTATAAGTACAGTTTAACAAAGGCACCTTCAAATAAAGTGTAACCCTTTATTTTAACGTGCCATTGTTACAGTTTAATACTGAGTAATATTAATTAACATCATGTACTTAGGATTAGACTTTGTTTGAAGGTTAGTTGCATGTAATTATGCATAATTTACTGTTATTACTATGGTAACTACATGTTACATATGTAACAAGGACACTGTAAAATAAAGTGTTACCAAAGTTACTTTACCTTTTACTAATCTTATAGTCTTAAAAGTTAGTCATCTGTTTTTAATTCTTTAAGACTAGTCCTAACTCTTCAAAAGTCAGTTACATAAAAGGTTGAAATGGAAAAGTAAGACTGTCTAACTGCTATAGTTGGTCAATCTTAACATAAAGTGGCTAAGTTTATGCAACCGTCCCCAGGTATTTTCGTTATCTTAATAAAGATAGATATTGAGTTGTGTTCAGCAGGGATCCGAACTGATTAAAGTGATCCGTGTGAAGAAACTCTCCTGGCCAGAGATTTGGGGTCTGAACCCAGATTACAAGCGTTAGATTGATGCGTCTCCTCCCTCTGTTTCGCCTCACTGCTCGCTAACTATCAGAATAAAACCCCCGGCCCGCTCCCAACCCCCTCCCGTGACCCGGACGGCCCGAGGTCAGCGGTAATTAGCAGTTTTTAAACGACAAACTGGGAAAGAGGAGACAAGCGGGCTGGTATCCGTGGAGCAGCTATTAAAATGGTAATGAGCCGATAGATTGTGCTTCAACAATCCCAGCAGTCTTCAGTCAGCCCGTTTGATTGTCCGTGAATATTCCCAGTGATCGGGATCACTGTAGAATGACAAACATGACGCACAGTATGCAGGGTGTGCAACACAATAGACGTTAGTGTCGACTGGTAATCAAGCCATAATGACTTTAAATGAGAGTTACCGGACGTGTGAAACACTCAGAGTCATTAGGAGTTAATGATGCACTCCAAAAAAACCTCTTTAAAATGCTATTTAAATGTGCAAATTAACTGGAGAATTGCTTTATTAATTACACAATAGCCACTAGTAATCAGACATTAATAGCTTTTAAAATTAGATGTTTGGAGAGTTCAGTGAAAACAGCTCCTGATGAATGAATTGAACATCCTTCAGAGATAAGTTTACACACGAAACACCAGTTACGTCATTTATTGGTACTTTTTTGGTACTTTCACGACTTACTAATTTACAACGTAACTAGGACGTTGCATGCGCATTTCTTTTGCTCTTTATATATAGTGAGGTGATATATCTTTTGGTGAGACTTTTTATTTGTAGTCAATAATTTTAACTCATCTTTGATCACCAAAATTACACATTTAAATGTTTTTTTCGTGAAAAATATTTGTCATGCCTTAAAATAGCTTGAATGTAACTCGACACCCTTCCCTCATTTAGTATGAATATGCAAATGAGCCCCGCCTCCAAACAGCCCAGACTTCTAAAACAAGGCAAAATTGGGGCTGTCAGTGAAAATTGAATCGACGTCTAAACCATATCCCAAGAATAGACTAATCGTTTAATTGAATTTCTTTGTTATCTAACTGATGACTAGTCTATTCTTGGGCTATGGTTTAGACGTTTAGACGTGGTTTAGATTACATTTTGCAAATTTTGCCTTGTTTTAGACGTCTGGGCTGTGTTTGGACGGCCATTAGACGTCTTTTAAACGCAAAATTGCTTGCTGGGTTGCCTCATTTAGTATACGCGGTTCTATGAATATGCAAATTAGCCCCGCCTCCACTCACTCACTCACAGCAGCTCAGAGATCCACTCGACCAACTTACTGAGGTAACCCGCTGCACAATGCTATCGTTCTTCACAACGTCTGACACATAACGGTAATTGATATGATTAGCCTTGTCTTGACTATGTTATCAAACAGCTAATAATGTGTTGCTAATGTAACACAAACCATGTTCCCGTTCAAGCATCAGAAACGCTTTGTACAAATCAGAACGTCAGTGGAGAAAGGCATATAGTTCATCGTAATATACATCATACACTCGCTATATTGCTAAATCTTTTTTATATCTGCACAACAATATACCAGGATAACCTGGCTTTTCTCGAGACTCCCCTGCTAGTTCGCTATTAATAATGATATGCTAAAACCCACTCTATGTATCACCCATGCTAAAATGTAACTCGACACCCTTGCCTCATTTAGTATGTGCGGTTCTATGAATATGCAAATGAGCCCCGCCTCCACTCACTCGCTCAGCTCAGAGATCCACTGGTTGACGATCACACGTTGATCTGATTGGTTACAAGGTAGTTTGTGACGTCAGAAACACCAGCGATTTCAAAGCGTGTTTTTGAGACTGTCTTTGGTTCACAAAATACTCAGCAATGCTGTCGACTTATGAATTTACACACGGTTTGTCTTAAAGCATATTAAAAAACACCACATATACACATAAACAACATTAAAAGCTTGATTTTCACCACGGGGGACTTGGTAAACACCGGTCTGTGGTATGTCTTCTTCATTCATGTGTAGCAGCTGCCATGGACGTAATCCAAGTCGAAACAGAAGGAGCGTTTGAATCAGCGAGATAAAAAACAACTGTGTTTGCATTGTGTCTAATGAAATATGTGTGTGTGTGTGTGTGTGTGTGTCAGAAGCAGCAGTGTGTGTACAAGCTGTAGCAGTGTAAAACGTTCCTGTTTAATTAGCACGGTGTCCGAGAAGCTTAACCATGGTGACACTTGCTCTGAGGTTGTCATGGACAGACACTCTGAAGCTTATTTACTTGCCTTTGTTAATTAAGTAGGGAGACTGATGGTGAAGACTGTTGAATTATAACAAAAAATTGCTCACTTAAAGGGATCGTTCACCCAAAACTGAAAATTCTGTCATTAATTACTCGCCCTCATGTCGTTCCAAACCCGTTAGACCTTCGTTCATCTTCAGAACACTATTTAAGATGTTTTGGGATGAAATCTGAGAGCTTTCTGTCCCGACAGCAATTTAATCACCACTTTCAAGGCCCAGAAAGGTAGTAAAGACAACGTTTAAAGAGTCCATGTGACTCCAGTGATTCAACCTTAATGTTATGAAGTGACAAGAACAAACAAAAATAACGACTTTATGCACGATATATCGGCCACCATATCGGTATCGGCCGATATAAGTTCATTTTTAATGTAATCGTTATCGGCCCGATAAGAAAATTTGGCCGATATATTAAAGCCGATAAATAATGTATTATTTCCTTCAGCTGAGACGCTTCAGATGCGCACTGTTCAACATGATGGGTTTAAATTGCTTGAAATATGATTGGAATCACTTCAAAAAGGAAAATACAGTAAAGTGCAACATGTGCTGTCATATCGGCTGCATAAAATTATAATGAGAACATCATTATTGGCTTTTAATGGTGAGACTTTTGATTTTATAATCAGGCTCTCAAAAATTATATAAAAATTTGGATTTAGATTTATTGGCCAATATATCGGTTATTAGCTTTCAAATATAAAGAATTATCGGTATCGGACAAAATGTTCATATTGGTGCATCCCTTAAACGACTTAGTTAAAAATAACGACATGGTTAGGCGTAAACAACATAGGAGACGGACACAGACGAGAAGAAATTGTTGAATAAAGTCATTATTTTTGTTTGTTTTTTTGCACACAAAAAGCATTCTCGAACAACTGGAGTCACATGGACTATTCTAACGATGACTATTTTATCGATGTCTTTACTACCTTTCTGGGCCTTGAAAGTTGCAATGACGTTGCTGTCTATGGAGGGACAGAAAGCTCTCGGATTTAAAGGGGCGGTTGATTATGATTTCACTTTTCTAACTTTAGTTAGTGTGTAATGTTGCTGTTTGAGCATAAACAACATCTGCAAAGTTACAATGCTCAAAGTTCAGAGACTACACCACATTCCTCCTGGGTTAGTGACATCACCAACCCTAAAATTGACATAAACCCCGCCCCCTGAACACGATTTATAGATTATCAAGACAGGATAAGCTAATCAATGACTAGAAGATAACTACACATCAGCTTCATAAATTCATCAACTAACCATTCAGAAATGTCCTGTTGCTTCTACATGTTGTCACTTCTTCTTGAGTCTCTCCATCATTGTCTGACTCCGGTTTGAACATAAAAGGCTAAAAGTTTTTGAAATTTACAGTGCATGTGTGTGTGAGGTAAAAGGACACGAGCTCTTGTAGCTCCGCCCCCTGTGCCGGGAGCAGCAGCTCATTTGCATTTAAACGGTGTGTTTTTGCTCACCCTCAAAAAGTGACAATTTTAACATGCTATATAACAATATCTGTGTGGTATTTTGAGCTAAAACTTCACACACACACACTCTGGGGACATCAGAGACTTATTTTACATCTTGTGAAAAGATGTACAACATCTTCATTTGTGTTCCGAAGATGATCGAAGGTCTTACGGGTTTGGAATGAAAAGGTTCTGTGGATGTTAAAGGTTCTTCATGGAACCACTGATTCCAAAAAAGAACCTTTATTTTTAAGAGTGTGGGAGAAATGATAATAGAGACAACTAACTGAGCAATTGTGTCAGTTTTGTTTATGAAAAACGATTAGGATATTAATGAGATATTGCAACTAATCAAATCAATTAGACAAGCATTCAGCAAATCTAATTAATTAATTTGTTCAAATCAACCAATTAAACAAGCCAATGTCAGTAGCTTTGACAAATGTCTCCTCGAACACATCATAAATCTGAGCTTGTTGGAGAGTTAACCCCCCTCAACCCATAGATATCTTTAGACCCATAAGCCTCCAGTGTGTGTGTGTGTGTGTGTGTGTTTGTGTTGTGGTTGCATTAGAGTGCTTGTCAGAAATATAGTTGTTTTCTGGGAAGGCTGCCGGGCTGCTTGTGGGTTCATGCGTCTCAGAGCAACAAAACCACAACATCTCTTTCTCTCTCTCTCTCTCTCTCTCTCTCTCTCTCTCTCTCTCTCTCTCTCTCTCTCCCTCTCTCTCCCTCCCTCTCTCTCTCTCTCTCTCTCTCTCCCTCTCTCTCTCTCTCTCTCTCTCTCTCTCAGTTTTTTCTTAGACATTAGTGGAATGTTCCTGTGTGTTTGAAACTCGGCTGCTGCTTTGATTCTGGCTAGTCGCGTGGTCTGTGCGGTCCGCGTGTGTGAAGCTGAAGTTTGCCAAGCAACAAACTACTCATCATTTAAAGTAGCTGAACTACAGTCAAGCGGCTCTTTTAGCACTAAAAGCTCTTCAAAAAACGAGTTAAACACTGTGAGGCTATTTAAAGGGACAGTGTCTGTTTAAATGAGGGCGAACTGAAGTAAACGCAAGGACTGAAGTTATGACAGCATATGTATTTGCATTGCTTTAATGCATCAAAATAAGCAATTTTAAGTTAACATCCAAGTTCATTGTACTTAAACTTTAAAGCAGCAACTTTTTTTTTTTTACAGTGTTGTCATTTTACCCTAATTCTGCAGTCAGAAACAGTATTCACCTGATTAAAAATGACACCGCTCTCTCTACTTTCCTCTCTTTCTCCACTGACCTACAAATCAAGCCAAAATAAAAGTACGTAGATGCGCCAGAAAAGGCTGCTTGTGCTCACACGCACATGAGAAAATCAAAGATTTTAATTGACGGCGTTAAACTGACAGAAATGTATTTAGGCTTCTCGTGGGTTTCGTGCATGAGAAAATAAAAGGATGAAGATCTTAAAATAGATAAAATACAGTTTAGCTGGGTTCAAAACCATGGCAAGCAGCATTTAACTAAATATTTTGCTACAAAAGAGATGCATGGACAAATTATTTATTTGATTCAGGTCATTCATGTGAATCATCCGAACGAACTGATTCACAATGACTTCACAAACGTATTAGGAGAGTGTGTTGATTTTTGCATGCACTATACAATCAACACTACTCTATACTAAATACTTTTGAGTTGGTTGTTCACACTATATAACGATGTGATGGTTGTGCCGAGTGCAAATTCCACCCCGTCACTGGGGCGTTATACATGCGGCCATATCTCAAAATACACACACTGTGTGTGTGTGTGTGTGTAGACGTCTGAACTGCTGTGTGCAGTCATGTGTGTGTGCATGCTATTGTGTGCAGCTCTGTTGTTATTCAGTGTGTGGGAGAGTGTTTGTGTTGTAGTGTGTGTGTGTGTAATGTGCCCTCTGCGTATGTTGTGTGTCTGTGTGTGTTATGGTCAGTATGTTCTCTAGCAGGACAATGGAGACAGGAAATGTCTCTGTGGCGATGGGAAGGGTGTAATGCAGTTGTTTTGTGTGTGTGTGTGTGTGTGTGGTCTCTGATTCTATCAGTAGGAAATCCTCCACTATATACAGTATGGGTCAGTAAGAACATGGATTGCTGTTAATTTCCTCTATGGTGGCTTTGTTTGTTTATCAGACTTAATTAAGAGACCTTTCATCTAAATTTCATCAAACAGCAGGAGGTCCATTTACTGTCCTAATGTGCATATACAATGAGATCAAAATGAAACTTAAAAAAAAAACAAAAAAACAAGGTTCTTCACATATGGACCACTAAACCAGTCACATGGGTCATTTTTCGGAAATTGAGATTTATACATCATCTGAAAGCTGAATAATTAAGCTTTCCATTGATGTGTGGTTTGTTATGATAGGACAATATTTGGTCGAGATACAACTATTGTAAATCTGGAATCTGAGGGTGCAAAAAAATCGAAACATTGAGAAAATCTCCTTTAAAGTTGTTCATTTATGTTGGCGATTGTGCAGCATTCACTCACACAAATACATGTTTTATATATTTACGGTAGGAAATGTACTAAATATCTTCATGGAACATGATCTTTCCTTAATATCCTCATGATTTTTGGCATAAAAGACAAATGGATAATTTTGACCCGTATAATGTATTGTTGGCTATTGCCACAGATATACCCGTGCGACTCGAGACTGGTGACGTGATCCAGGGTCTCATGTGCATTTTAGGGATTCCTATCACTTTATGGATTTAGTTTTCATTTAGTAATTTTGTTTTAATTCATTTTTAATAAAGTTTTATGAATTTAACAGCTC
>NC_140223.1:4354268-4356768 GCF_951802725.1 Rutilus rutilus
ACGTAAAATAGTTACGTTAGAGAGTAACGTTAGAGACTTTTCCAACAACGGAAATTTTCCGTCCAGGTTGTCGCTGCGAAATAGACCTTATTCAGAGCGACATTGGCAGGTATGAAAGTGAGGCTGTGAGTGGATAGACTTACCGTGTTTTCAACGGAATCTGCTGTAAAAAAAAACCTGTATGAAGTTCCAGTATCACAATTGTCCACAGCCCATATGTTGTCTGGAGTTTTATGTCTATTAACATTCTTGGAAAGATATTTTAGTGTTTCGTCAGAGAAAAACACATTAAAAGTACAACCCACGGAGTACGTGGGTGCCTACAGTCTCACTTTTATTCGCATTAAAATCAAAGATGGCGCCGCTGTAGTGCCGATCACGGTAACGGTTTCTTTTTTCTTTTTTTTAAATTTGCATTTGTTCGCGACTTTGTCATATAAACGGAGTGGAGGATGATCACATTATATGGAAAGGTAAAAAGTTCCCAGACCAGCTATATGACATTTATTGATATTGATATATGCGATTGATTGACACTCATGTTAATAACCGAAGTGGGTGTGAACGTAACTGCCTTTAAACAGGACTGACACCAGAATCTTGCTGCTGAATTCTTCCAATGAATTTTTCCAATTTCTCTCAATTTTCTGCCATTTGAAATGTAAATTCAGATTCAAGTTGCATACTTGCAGTTTTGTAATTTTAATCTCATTCTCTTGCTTCTACAACCCAGGTACCGACGATCTGTGATGTGGGAAGCAGCTTCAGAGACAGACAGAGTCTCATCTGGTCCTGATTTGTAACGTTTTGGCGACTTCTGTATTAAAGCATGTTGAGACTGATTCTTACACAGCTGTTAACACCCACACACACAAACACTCACACACACACACACACACACACACACACACACACACACACACACACACACACACACGCTCAGTGACAAGTCCAGGTGGATTTTATTGCTCTGTGGGAATCAGTTCCTACCTCGGTCCACTTGTTGAACTAATAGGGTATTACTGTGTGTGTGTGCGTGTGCTCGATCTCTTACAGCTTGTTTTATAGTGCGTGTGGAACTGACTTTAATCGCTAACAGACATTTCCCATAAAACCATGTTTCTTTGTTTCTTCTGCTACTTTCTACTCTCTCTCTCTCCCTCTGTTCTCAGGCCCGGCCCTCATTATAAGGTCATAGGCTGAGCGGCTCGTCAATCACACACTCATTAGTGCAGTTTAATGACGCTGTGACCCGCCCACCTGCCCCCGGGGGTCCAGCAGGGGAAGTGAATGGGGCAAACGTCTGTATTGTTTCTTCTTGCTGCGAGAGTCAATGGATGTTCAGTGACTGTGTCGGCAGTCAGACGTACAGAATGAAGGTACCAGTCAAGCATTCACTCTCACCAGGGTTATGATCGTTAACTAAAGCTATTGAAATACAATAACATATAAATATTAGATTAGAAAACACAAACTAAATGAAAATTCAAAATGTTGCTTTGACATCTAACTACGTTTAAGTTGAAGTAATGGAAATAATAACTACAACTGAACTATAACTGGTCTAAAAATGTAAACAAACCTAAATGTTCAAATGGGAAATGCCAAAAATTTGACGACTTCTTCCTCTGAGAACCACTGAAATGTGACCCGTCGGGCTTAAAATTTAATAAAACAAAATTAAACCAGAAGTTTGACCCAAACATGGGTTGAAACAACCCAGCATTTTTAGAGTGTGTAAAAATAATGCTAAATTAACACACCATTGCACACATGCAGACACACACCATTGTGTCATTCGTTGTGCTTTTGAAACATTGTTTAAAATATTCCAGGAATTATGGGATACCCTGGCCATCGACCAAGGTCATGGCTTAACTTCTCAGTGGAGTGTGTGAAACTGAGCTGTTCATTCATCGTTACACACACACACACACACAGAGAGAGAGAGAGCTAACTAATTATAATGGCTTGAGCCCGTAATAGGCCTGAAACTGTGGATGTGAGTGAGGTCACAGGTCGAGACCTTCCACCCCTGACAGCTCGTTCGCCTCTTCCGCGAAAGGTCGCGAAAGAGCACGTCTCCCTGACTGCGAGCCGATTGGCTCCTGGGGAATTCCTCCGACCGGAGGGAGTGAAGGAACATTCCAGCTCGCGGAGGAGGGATGGAGAGTGATGGATGATGCAAACACAGCGAGAGGAAAAGAAGACAAATTGTTGCGTTCACTGCGGCATCTCTGACCTCAGCCTCGCTAATCGCCGTCTACGGTTTCACGCCGCAGCTGTTGCGTTAGCGGCTAGCGGCTAGCAGAACGCTCACAGACAGAACCGCAGACTGATGCAAATGTGTGTGTGTGTGTTTCTCAGAAAACCACAAGGTTATTTTCTGCAACAGAAATGCATGAGTTTGTATTTTATTTATTTATTTATTTTATTTATTTATGAATTAATTAATTTATGAGTGAATGAATGAATTTATTCGAGTTATTAATGAATTTAT
>NC_140223.1:4379268-4464268 GCF_951802725.1 Rutilus rutilus
TGGGAATCATGATAGATGTTGTTCTGTAGATGGTTGTAATAGTGCATATTTTATCTCCATCTTTTTGAATATATATATGTGCATTTTTCCTGAAGGGAACCATAATTTCAGCCACAATGCCACAGTAAATATGGTAAACATCAGTAGGGGACTGAGACGAATCAGCTGATGCTGGTCAGTGTTTATTAAAGTGAGTTTTCAGAGGAATCATCATTTCATCATTCATGAGAGTTCAGACGTTTGTGGAGACGCTGTCACTGCGCAGATGAATTTAACACATGCTTGTGTGTGTGTGTGTGTGTGTGTGTGTGTGTGTGTGTGTGTGTGTGTGTGTGTGTGTGTGTGTGTAACGTGCATTCGCAGCTGTTTAGTTTGGCTTCAGAGACATTAATACTATTGCATCTTTCCTTCAGATGAGTGGCGGGAGAGTCAGATTTCTGTAGACCTACTTACAACACACACACACACACACACACACACACACACACACACACACACACACACACACACACACACACACACACACACACACACACACACAGACACTCACAGACACACACACACACACACACTCACACACACACACACATTCACAGACACACACACACACACACACACACACACACACACACACTCACACTCACACACACATTCACAGACACACACATTCACAGACACACTCACACACACATTAACAGACACACACTCACACACACATTCACAGACACACACTCACACACACATTCACAGACACACACACACACACTCACACTCACACACACATTCACAGACACACACACATTCACAGACACACACTCACACGCACATTCACAGACACACACTCACACACACACTCACACTCACACACACATTCACAGACACACTCACACACACATTAACAGACACACACTCACACACACATTCACAGACACACACTCACACACACATTCACAGACACACACACACACACTCACACTCACACACACACATTCACAGACACACACACATTCACAGACACACACTCACACGCACATTCACAGACACACACTCACACACACACTCACACTCACACACACATTCACAGACACACACACATTCACAGACACACTCACACACACATTCACAGACACACACTCACACACACATTCACAGACTCACACACACATTCACAGACACACACACACACACACACACACACACTCACACTCACACACACATTCACAGACACACACACATTCACAGACACACACTCACACGCACATTCACAGACACACACTCACACACACATTCACAGACACACACACACACACTCACACTCACACTCACACACACATTCACAGACACACACACATTCACAGACACACACTCACACACACACATATTTGGACATTTCTTGACCATTTTCTTGAGATTCATTCATTGACTTCATGCATGTCGACACATAATACATAAAATCGAGTTGAATGGCCTTTTGAAATGTTCCACTGAAACTATGAGGTTATCAGAGAGACTTTACACTGAAGACTTCTGCATTACACTGTTCTGAACGTCTGTCTTTATCTGTGTTCCAGATCCACAGAGAGAAGCTCTTCTGGAAGCTGATGAGATGCCCTCACACACCGCATGTACAGCGTCATCTCTGCATCAGACGCGGAGGCTGTTCCAGACGGTAGGCGGCGTGATTATCTTGTCTTCTAAGGTCCCTTATTTTGGGAAGTTTAAGGCAGTGTCACATGACGAAAGGAAAATTCATAATGGCCAACAATTTGTTCAATGCTAAAAAACATATTTAAATAATACAATAGTTTAATAGAATAAAAACAGACTATTTTCTGTTTATTATCATGTATATTAGATTATTGCATAATTTCCTTATCAGCATGTAAATGCCAAACTCTATTGTAATCAATTATGCTGTCTATGTAGAGCGTTTCAAATCACATTCATGCGATTTTGCATACAACTGGGTTTTGAAACGGAGCCAGAGAGAGAGAGAGTGTGTGAGAGAGAGAGAGAGAGAGAGACAGAGAGAGAAAGAGAGAGAGAGAGAGAGAGAGAGAGAGAGAGAGAGACAGAGAGAGAGAGAGAGAGAGAGAGAGAGAGAGAGAGAGAGACAGAGAGAGAGAGAGAGAGAGAGAGAGACAGAGAGAGAAAGAGAGAGAGAGAGAGAGAGAGAGAGAGAGAGAGAGAGAGAGAGAGAGAGAGAGAGAGAGAGAAAGAGAGATTTGACAATCCTTTTATTACAAAAAAATCATGGCAAAAAAATATTCACAAAAACAAATCACATATTTTTCGATTTGATAAAAAAATCTTACTTCAACACTTCTGAGATAACCAGTTCATTATCAACTAATGAACACAGCACATTATCACAGCACCACTCAATTTCAAAAATATTCAATGTACTCATCAGTTTATAAAAATTAAACTCAATTACAAGTCGTGATTTTACCATTTTTTTAAAAGCTGTTACAAGTTCTTGTTCTCCTTTCTGTTCAATTTTATTTCTCCTAGTTATGTAAATGGCTAATTTTGCAATACCAACAATAAAATTAAGCAACTGACATTTGTATTTTTTCTTAATGGTATACATACAACCAAGAATAAAATCCTGCTTCGTAAAACATACCTCAAAAGATTCAAAAAGAAATTCCAGAAGACTAAACAAAACCGGAAGTCTGTTACAAAACATAAAACAATGAAACACAGTTTCCCTTTCACTGCAAAAAGGACAATCCTCACTTACATTTGGGTTCAACATTGCCACAAAAGAGTTAACTGCTATAGCGCCATGGAGTATCCTCCATTGAAGATCACCAACTCTTTTAGGTAACGGAGGTTTGTACAAAATCCTCCACACTGGTTTTGTTTTTTCAGTGATCTCTAAAATGTCTCTCCAAACAGTATCACTTCTATTTAACCATTTAATATTCGTCACTTTAACAATACTTCTATACAATGCTTTCCCTTTAACTTCAAAGAAATCAATTTGCACATCAATTTCCTTCTTCAACATGGGATTAATGTCATTAAATGAAGAAAGATCAGGTACAATACTTATATCTGGGAAAAAATCTTCACAATCTGGAAATATACATTTCTTATTGTACTCATCAAGTAAAACTCTTTCTTGTACATTCAAAGCCCCCTGCAGTTTATCTAAAAACCGTTTAATGTATCGTGCAGATTTTACCTTTAAAAAGGCTGAAACTGCTTCTACATCATTAAAATCAGACCCGGCCTTATTTATAATATGTTTCAACTGTAGAGATCCACTTCTATACAACAAATCCTTAAGACCTGGTATTTCGTCACCAGATACATCGAAACGTGCTCCGCACACAATGGGCTCTTCGAGTAGCCAGTACAGAGACATTAATGGTTCCATCCATTGAGGCTTAAACAGACTCCATATTTTAAAGAGACTTCGATAGAAGGCAGGAACTCCTCTAAAATCAATTTTTTTAGAGTCCATTAAAAACAACACATTGTCCAGGCCAAGTCCACTTACTCTTCGCAAAATGCATTGAGCCACTGGTCTCCATACCAGTCTTTCAGATCCTAGAATTAACTTCTGCAAAAACTGAAGACGATAAGCAGCACATCTACTTGACAAATGCACTAGACCTTGGCCTCCATCTTCTTTAGCCAGAAACAAAACGCTTTGAGGGATCCAATGCAAATTGTCCCAGAAAAAGTTCACTGTTTCTGTTTGAATGTTTGCTAAGAGACCAACCGGAGGGTCGACGCATGCAAGTCTATGCCACAGGGAAGAAGCTGCAAGATTGTTGATAATGAGTGTGCGTCCTTTAAAAGACAACTGAGGAAGCAGCCATTTCCATTTTTTCAAACGTCCAGTTACTTTATCTGCCATTCCTTCCCAGTTCTTCTGCATAAAGGCTTCATTGCCTAAGAAAACACCAAGATACTTTAGCCCATCTTTTTTCCATAATAAGCCTCCTGGTAGAATGGGATTTCCTCCTTCCCATTTTCCAATCAATAAAGCATCACTTTTCCCCCAATTTACAATTGCTGATGAAATATCCTTAAAATCATTAACAATCTGTCGTAACATTTCAACATCATCATCATCATTTATAAAAGCAATTACATCATCAGCATATGCAGATAAATGGAAAGCATTATTACACTGTGGCAATGTTAAACCCTTTAACTTATTTCTTAACATGGACAACAGTGGTTCTATAGCCAGCACATATAATAGCCCAGACATGGCACAACCTTGCCGAACCCCTCTCTGTACATTAAAGGGAGCACACAAACTACCATTAATTTTAATAACACTCTCAATGTCACAATACATTGTTTTAATCATATCAATAAATCGTGAATTAAAACCAAAAGCCTCTAAAGTATGCCACAAATAAAGGTGTTCAACCCGATCAAATGCCTTCTCTTGGTCTAGAGAAATAAGGCCAATGTTTACACCAAACAGCTTTGAAACTTCTAAAACATCTCTGATTAAAGTTATATTATCAAAAATCGATCTATTTGGTATACAATATGTTTGATCGTAGTGTATCACCTTCCCTATTATTTTACTCAATCTTGTAGCTAATGTCTTAGACAAGATTTTATACTCTGAACACAGGAGAGAAACAGGCCTCCAATTTTTTATATTCTGAAGATCACCTTTTTTGGGCAATAAAGTGATAACTGCCCTTCTGCAGCTAAGGGGAAGAAAACCATTAGTAAGGCTTTCATCAAACACCACTAAGAGATCTTCTCTTAAAACGGGCCAGAAAGTTTTATAAAATTCAATGGGTAACCCATCAATCCCGGGAGATTTCCCATTCTCCATGCCCATCATTGCTGTATAAAGTTCTTGCTCTGTCAGAGGTAGTTGCAAACTCTCATTGCTCTCTTCATCAAGTTTTGGCAGACCTTCAAAAAAACTACTAATAGTCATCTTTTCATTTATCAGATCAGCTGTATACAATTTCTTATAAAACTGCACAGCAACTTCTCTTATCTCAGAAGTTTTAGTTAATTCCTGTCCTGTATCAGAGACCAAGGAATGAATTATTCTGCTTTGACTATTTTTTTTCTCCATACTGAAGAAAAATTTAGAAGGTGCATCCATTTGTGTGATATTCTGGAAACGTGAGCGAACCAGCGCTCCCTGTGCCTTAATGTCCAACAGGTTTGCCAATAAAGTTTTCTTTGATGTCAGAGCTTCAATGTGTTCTTTTTTGCCTGTAGATGCAGACAAACTGTACAAATCAACTATCTCAGTCTCTAGAGTCTTCAATGATCGAGTTATTTCTCTTGTAACATTAAGAGTGTATTGCTGGCAAAAGTTTTTGATTTGTATTTTCCCGCAATCCCACCACTGTTGCAGAGAGCTATATAAATACTTTTGCTGCTTAAAAACATCCCAGAAAAAAACAAAAGAATCTTTAAAGTGGTTGTCATCAAGCAAAGATGTATTAAAATGCCAATAGGCACTGTTTGACTTCACACAACTTACTAAAACAGAACAAAGAACTGCACTGTGATCTGAAAATCCTACAGGATTAATTTGACAAGATTTGAAAATATTGAGCTGGTGCTTAAAGGTGTAAAACCGATCAAGACGTGCCAAAGACAACGAATTATCTTTACAATGAACCCATGTATATTGCCTTAATTTTTTATGCATTTTTCTCCATACATCACAGAGATCAAAAATTTGAACGAGTTGTTTAATAACTCTTTGAGATGCAACATGCGGTTCTAAATGATTTCGGTCTACTTTATCATTCTCAGTACAGTTAAAATCTCCCCCTAAAACTAAGAAATCATCTGTACTTAGGCTTTTCAAAGTAGTGTTGACTAAATTTAAGAACAAAACTCTTTCCACTCCACTATTAGGAGCATAGATATTTAAAAAAACCATAACAATTTTTTCAAATTTAACAATAACTTTTAAAAAGCGACCTTTTTCAATTTCAACAGATTCAAAAGATACTGGAGTCATATTTTTAGAAAATAAAACTGCAACCCCTCCACTTACAGAGGATTTGTGACTAAGAAAAAGTTGACCTTCCCACTCTCTTTTCCAGTCCACCTCATTTCTTTGATCACTATTAGAGGTCGACCGATATGGTTTTTTTCAGGCCGATGCCGATGCCGATCTTTTGAAATCCGGGTCGGCCGATGGCCGATAAATACTGCCGATTTATTTTGGCCGATATTTGGCCGATTATGTGCTTGTTTTTAACCTCTATTTGAAAGATAAAATGTAACACAAATAATTACTTAAGATAGACAAGATTTCTCAACAAAAACATTTATTGAACACTTTACCAATCTGCACTTGTACAAAAGACAAAAAGAACTTGAGATATGTTTGGTAATTGTACCTGAATGAATTGAAAATTAATTTGCTACATTTCAGATTAATATATTTGTTTTCTTTAACATTTGAATTAATAGTAACTTAAACACTTTGCAGTTTGAATGATGTCCTGATAAACAAAATGACGGAGTATGTTTTTATGTTTCCACTGTTCGATCGCGCCCGCGCCTCATACACACACACGCGCGCGCGCGTTTGCACACAAATATAAGTAAACACTTTGCGACTTTAAACACACGCGACTTTTCGATCTCGATCGCGCCCGCGCCTCTCTCTCTCTCTCTCACACACACACACACACACACACACACAACGCATTGCAATCTTTACATCGCAGCCGGAGCTAAAGCGGAGCTACAGATTAGGTGTCCCTAAAGAACCCGCGTATCTAACAGTAGTTCCGCATTACTTTGCACGCGAGTTTTATTTATTTTTATAGCGTGTATTCTCCGTGGAAATTTATACACCGAACCGTGACGCCTGTTCCGTTTCGGTTCAATACGAAAACATGTACCGTTCCACCCCTAGTCTACAGTGAAATACAGTCACACATTACACTACTGTTTGGCCAGCATTTTAACCGTGTTTAATCCAGATTCCAGCTACTAGCTAACGGAATGCTAAAGTTAACTGCTGACTAGTGTCAAGTGCAGCGAAGCGATGTTTCTGTTATTCTAACGTCCGTTTTCAGAGCATCCAAGAGAAGCACAGACATAACAGTAGCACTGATATGAAGCACAGAAATGCGCGTTGTCCGGTAAATAACGGTCGTTATTAAGGCTCCAGTGCCGTATTAGCACTGGGTCTGTCTGTAGCTACCCAACCCTAGCAAAGCAAAGCCAGTCCTTCACTAGCATATAGTTGGTCTCTTTTTTTTATTACTTATTTCTCTGCATTGAGTGACAACCCTCTCAAATATAAGACACACAAACAGAACAAATAAAAGTCTCAGATTCACTGTCTGTAAATTCTTGCTTACTTATTGTGACATGATCGCAACCCTTCTGCTGTGCTAATGCAACCTCAACTACGCTATCAATTTCAAAGTAGCAGAACGTCATGTCGCCTATTCATGTTTTTTCTCTAAGTTGGCAGTAACATATCAAAAGTTTTTAATTAAATATAAAGGAGTTTTCTCCAAGGAACTTAGCTCCTTCCTTAAGCACTGGATGAGGTCTGCTCACTCTGCTGGAGAATGACTCTAGGCAGGCGCAGCATGCGTCGAACGCGTGTTCCACAACAACAACACTAGGCTGCCCACAGATGCGCCTGCCTAATAATCGGCTTGATACACTTGGATATTGGCCGATGCCGATTATGTTAAAAATGCAAAAAATCGGCCGATCAATCGGCCGACCGATGAATCGGTCGACCTCTAATCACTATGCGTTTCTTGTATAAACATGACATCAACAGACTTCTGATTAATATATTCATACAACATCATCCTTTTACGAACATCTCTAGCTCCATTTAAATTGAGAGTTCCAATTTTTAGCTGACTCATAGTTTTATTTAGGTTCAGCAAGAAACTCAGATGGGAAAAGACAGAGATTATGGTAAAAAAAAACAAGCTTAGGGATTTAAACCATGGCATTCTTATCATCTCTAGGATTTTGTTTTTTTAACTTGTTGACAAATTTCCGTAAACGATACACTTCAAGATCTACGAAAGCCCCCTCTTTTATCAAATATCTGGTGTCCTTCACAAATTGTGCACTATTAGGAAAATAATCCTCAATTTGCACGCCTTTTAACCCTTTCGTTTCCTGAAGAAAAACACGAATGTCTTCAGCTTTGTACAAAACATTTACTGCTTCATTTTGAGAACAAGCAGAAAACTCAGAACAAACAGAAACGCAAGAGTCAGAATCATCATCGTCAGAAGCTATGATTTCATCTTCAGCAGCGTCAGTTATTTTGATTTGCTTACTGGTTTTATCATTTCGACTCTTTCTTCTTTTAATTGGTGTTTTGAAAGTTGATTCAACTTCCATATCCAATCCACAGTCATTCAATCTCAGATCTTCCTTTACAATATCTCGGTCTTGTTCTACAATCACAGAAGATAATGTACTCAACCCCAGCGCGTTCTCTGCTGCCACGGACTCCGCCACAACACCTCCATCATCAACAACAGTAGAAAGCACCGCCCGCGCCTCCGCGCTGTTCACTGCCTCGAGCGGCTCGGTCGGTGTATTCGCGGGATTCACCGCTGCGCTGGTTTCGGGCGCGCTAGATTCATCAACAGCGCTCCCCGTTTTACCTGCATTAATCTGCTCTGTGTTCGTGTTCATTTTATCAGGACAATTACGACTAAGATGTCCGATTTTAGAACAACCAAAACATTTCATCGTCGTATCGGATGATGCGAAAACAGCATAATCAAAGCCTTCTATTTTAAATTTAAAAACCAGGTCAAGTTCATCCTCGCCATTCTTCAGAATCATAAACACCTGTCTCCTAAAGGACACGAGATGTTTCACTAAAGGCGATTTACATCCAAGCGGAATTTTTTTGATAGGAGAAACTATCTTTCCATATCGTGACAATTCCTGCACAATCATCTCATCTTTCACAAACGGAGGGACGTTTGAAATCATTATTTTCTTGGCGGGAGTGCTCAGAGGAAACACCGGCGTGAGCGAACCTTTGATTACAACACCATTTTGCACTATTTCGTTCGCCTTCTCAATAGTGCTAAAGAAAAGCACAAACGCATTATTCATTCGCGAAGCGGACACAATGTTTGCATGACCCACAACGTCTCCTACAGCCAAACAAACATCTTCCACGTTAGCGTTTGAATCAATTTTTACTCCATGACGCCGCGTTAAATTTTCAAAAGCCATTGTGTTTGGAGTCGCCATGCTTCCCAGCAAAAATGCTGGAAGCAGACTATCCTCACAAAAACAATAAACAAAACAACAACGAAAAATACAAACAAAACACTTACAAGAAAAAAGGAAAAAGTTTGGAAAAAGCACTCTTACCAGCCACAGTCGGCAAACCACTCACATCCACACTCACCACGCTCCGCCCACTCACTCCCAGCATGCACGAGAGAGAGAGAGAGAGAGAGAGAGAGAGGTGATACGAGGTAGTGACACTGGAGGTATGGAAGTAATTTGTGAGTGAATTGCCTGACTGATTTTTAAGCAGTTTCTGAGGAGAAGCACACCGTCTCACACACACACACACACACACACACACACACACACACACACACACACACACACACACACACACACACTCTCTCTCTGTCTGACTCGCCATGGTCTCATTTGTTCTCGGAGAGAAAGAGAAAGAAAAACATGAGGTATATTATTATTTTACCAGTCAAAAGTTTGAATACATCTATTCTGTATTCTGGCTATTTTCCACATGTTAGAATAACAGTGCGGTGATGAAAACGCTGAAATTCGACAGAAGTATGGGAATGATGTTATGAGCAAAACATGTGACAGAAATGAAAGCACACTTATATTTGAGCTTCTTCTGATAATACCAATGCAGTTTGATATATATACCATGGTACTCTGTGATTTCCATATTCCAACAGCATGATATTTACATTCACATGGTTCTTCAAGGTATTTTAAAAGTTTTACCTCAATAGAAATAGAAAAAACAAAAAATATATATTTATTTTTTAAGTTGTACAGTAAGTTTAAACTAACATGCACACATATTCATAAACACATCATAATTGAGCAACGTGCAACACTCATAACAACATTAATAAAACGAATCAGTAAAGCTTTCTGCTAAAAATGAATATGCACGAGTTAACAAAAGCCTCTTTCAAGCATACATGCAGTCCTACGCACTATACATTGTATGTGTGTTTTATTGCCAGAAAAATGACTCGGACCATCTCTCCAAGGAGACACAAGGAATTCTCTCCTCTGCCAGATTCCCAGAAATACTGACACACACACACACACACACATACACACAAAGTGAGTCCCATTCCGGCTCTGCGCAGCATTCCAATTTCGTATTTTATTCCAAGTGTGAAAAGCAAACTATACGAGCACAAAAGCCACTTCAGTATCATTTCCTGAAATCCGTTCTTTATGTGTGAAACATAACAGGAGAGGTTTAGCTGAATGTTCATGCTGCAATCAAGCCTTGGAAACCATCAAGAAAAGCACAACGATTTGAGAGCACACATTGGTTTTTGTCATCTGAAACATGTGCCGAATTAAAATTCATGCTTTGGTAAATTAGAATTAGGACAAAAAGTGACATGCAAAGTCATAATTATGAGATAAGAAATCGTAATGATGATAAGTCGATATTATGACAAAATGACCGACAAAAATTCATAATTGTGATATAAAAGTCATAATTAAGACAAGTCAAAATTGTGAGATTGAGTCAAATTATGCGGTTAAAAGTAAATTATGACCAGTCAAAATTATGAGATAAAAGTCAAAATTATGAGATAAAAGTCAAAATTATGAGATAGTCAATTAAGACACGTTCATACTGCTGTTTATGTCAAAATTATAATATAGAAAGTCAAAATTCTGATGTGGAAAGTCAAAATTCTGAGATAAAAAGTAAATTATGGCATAAGTCAAAATTCTGAGATAAAAAGTCAAAATTCTGAGATTAATGTTAAAATTAGGGGATAAAAAGTCAAAATAATGGGTTAAAAGTAAATTATGACGGTCAAAATTATGAGATAAAAAGTGAAAATTATGAGTTTAAAGTGAAAATTATGGGATAAAAAGTCAAAATGATGGGATAAAAGTAAATTATGAGATAAAAAGTTAATCATGACATAAATCAAAATCATGAGATAAAAAGTCATTTATGACCAGTCAAAAGTCTGAGATAAAAGTCAAAATTATGCGATAAAAAATCAATTATGACAAATGTTCTTGCTGCTGTTCATGTCAAAATTATATGTTAAGTCATAAGTATGATGTAGAAAGTCAACATTATGCGATAAAAAGTCATAATTATGAGATAAGAAATCATAATGATAAGTCGAAATTAAGACAAAATGACTGACAAAAATTCATAATTGTGATATAAAAGTAATAATTAAGACAAGTCAAAATTGTGAGATTGAGTCACATTATGCGATGAAAAGTAAATTATGACCAGTCAAAATTATGAGATAAAAGTCAAAATTATGAGATAGTCAATTAAGACATGTTCATACTGCTGTTTATGTCAAAATTATAATATAGAAATTCATAATTATGATGTAGATAGTCAAAATTATGAGATACAAATTTAATTATGGCATAAGTCAAAATTATGATATGAAAAGTCATAATTATGACGTAGGAAGTCAAAATGATGAGATGAGCGCGACCTATCGTTAGTTATTTTCTGGTAAAATATGGAAGTCTTTTGCAGTACTTTAAAGGGCTGGTATAATGTCCTATTCACAAGATGTAAAATAAGTCTCTGATGTCCCCAGAGTGTGTGTGTGAAGTTTTAGCTCAAAATACCCCACAGATATTTTTATATAGCATGTTAAAATTGTCACTTTTTGAGGGTGAGCAAAAATGCGCTGTTCCTTTAAATGCAAATGAGCTGCTGCTCCCGGCACAGGGGGTGGAGCTTCAAGAGCTCGTGTCCTTTTACCTCACACACACATGAACTGTACATTTCTAAAACTTTTAGTCTTTTATGTTCAAACCGGAGTCAGACAATGATGGAGAGACTCAAGAAGAAGTGACAACATGTAGAAGCAACAGGACATTTCTGAATGGTTAGTTGATGAATTTATGAAGCTGATGTGTAGTTATCTTCTAGTCATTGATTAGCATATTCTGTCATGATAATCTATAAATCGTGTTCAGGGGGCGGGGTTTATGCAAATTCTAGGGTTGGTGATGTCACTAACCCGGGAGGAATGTGGTGTAGTCTCTACCAGCCGTTTGTTGTAGTCCTTAAAAAGCGATTTCTTTAAAAGCAAATATCTCCCTTTGCTCTGAACTTTGAGCGTCGTAACTTTGCAGATGTTGTTTATGCCCAAACAGCAACATTACACACTAACTAAAGTTAGAAAAGTGAAATCATAATCAACCACCCCTTTAATAGTGCTTTATAGAGTTTTAGTTTTTTAGCTTATAGCAGCTCCGGTTTCCATCCACTTTAATTGTATGAAAAATAACAGCGGGAATTTTTGTGTTCCACAGTCATGTGGGTTTGGATCGACATGATGGTGAGAAACTCCACACGGACGACATAAACATCATCAAGCCGGACTGAAGGTATTGAAACTGTACACACACATATTCTGAGATGTCTGGGCCGAGAGTCGGAGGGGAAGGGCGGCTTGCGTTCTGTTCGTTTAATCTGGAGGATCCTCAACATCTCTCCATTGGGAATACTGAATTTCACATGTGAAATACCTTGAGTGTGTGTTCGTGTGTGTGTAACGTCTCACACACTCCAGCTCGCGCTTCCTGTAGGGAAAACCGTCAGCTTTAATGTCCTGAAACCTGGAGAGTTTATTCTCCCCAGGTGACTGTTTTTTTCGGTCCTTCTATCCATTTGTTTTTGTTCCTCCGCTCCAGAATGACTTTAACAGTCCAAGAGTTCAGAAGAATTATGTGTTTAAGTGTTGTGTGTAGTTGTGTCGTGCCTAACAAACACGGATCAGGACACGCAAACCCCATATTCACATAGCACATATTTGGCAGGACACCACTGGGACTCTTTGTGTTATAGATTATGTTCAGAATGAAATACTCGTGCATTGCTGGAAAAAACAAACAGCTTAAAGGGGTTAGTTCACCCAAAAATGAAGATTCTGT
Organism: Rutilus rutilus; assembly: GCF_951802725.1. Taxonomy (NCBI): domain Eukaryota; kingdom Metazoa; phylum Chordata; class Actinopteri; order Cypriniformes; family Leuciscidae; genus Rutilus; species Rutilus rutilus. The sequence goes on from NC_140223.1 coordinate 4,392,418, forward strand.
CAGTAATTACTCTCCCTCATGTTGTTCCAACCCCGCAAGACTTTCGTTCATCTTCAGGACACAAATTAAGATATTTTTTGATGAAATCTGAGAGCTGTCTCACTCCTTCATAGGCTTCTCTGTTATTGAAACTTGCCGGCCCAGAAAGTTAGTAAAGACATCGTTAAAATAGTCCAAGTGACTACAGTGGCTCAACCTACAGAGACATATGTCTCTCACAGCCTCGTTTCATTCCTGTAAAACAATTAAATATGGCACTACCGTGACTAAGTTGTATACTGTGTGTACTGCCTACTACTGGTACATAGTTGTCTCATTATGTTCATATTTATTCATAAATTAGTTTTCATAATAATCATAATTATCTAAATAATTTTAATTATCATGAAAGTTATCTATATATATATATTAAGATTATATATAAATTATAAAAAGATGTTATACATTTTAACATATTTCATTTTAAGTTGTATATTTTTATATAATTTAATATAATTTTAATTGAATGTGATAAAATGTCATAATTATGAGATAAAAGTCGTAATTATGACAAGTCGAAAGACAAAAAGTTTATAGTCGATACATAATTTTAATATATAATATTTTTTAGATAATTAATATAATTTTATTGGAATGAGATAAAAAGTCATAATTATGAGATAAAAAAATCATAATTATGACACGTCAAAATGAGAAAAAAAAACTTGTGAGAAAAAACTAAAAATTATGAGATAAAAGCCATAATTATGACAAAAATAATTAGATGAAAATGCATTGTGACGTTAAAATATGACAAAAGTCAAACTTTATGTAAAAAATTATGAGATAATAGCCATAATTATGACATTAAAAGTAAAAAAAATGAGACAAAGCCATAATTTTGACATAAAACGTAAAAAGACTAAAATCCATAATTATATTATCCATAAAAAAGTAGAAAAAATTAGATAAAAAGGCATAGTATGACAAAATGCCAAATGACATAAAAGTCAAACTTATGAGAAAAACTTTTTGTCACAATTGACTCATAATACATAATTATATCATAATTATCATATTTGTCATAATTATGACTTATCTCATAATTTCAGTAGTATCTTAGTATCTGATCATTTAGATTTTTTTAGATGTCATCATTATCACTTTCTATGCCATAAATATGATTTGCAAAAGCCTGTATTGTTTTCTGACAGTATGTGGCAGAAATGGGCTTCCACGGTTCATCCGTCACTGAAACGCGGCGTGTTAATGTTGTGATGTCACATCCTGCCGGGACAGGCGTATGCTGTTCTCCTCTGCTCACGGTTGTGTCGTTCATTAGCTCTGCGCTGCATGGTGTGTGTGTGTGTGTGTTTGAAATATTTAGTGTGCACATGATGACATGATTGTGTGTTTGTGCATGTGTGTGTGTGTGTGTGTGTGGTTTGGTCTCCATCACTTCTCCCCTGATATAGTTACAAGGTCAGACATCCCCCCACCCCATGGGGCTAAATACCCCCTTATGCCCCATTGAGGGGTAAAGAGAAGCCGCGGGAACTGTTAGCATGTTACCAGGGGCAATGAGAGCGCAAACAGACATGAGAGGGTTTGGGTTTCTCTTGAGGGGCACCGCATAACTGAAAATAACTAAATAAAACACTGAACACTGACCGCTCCAGTTTACACAACTGTGAGTCCAGACCCACAAGTGTCGCTCACGCCGACATCGGTCTGGTTTGAGCCTGAAAAAGCTCTGCAAAGTCCCTTTATTTAAAGAGTTCTTCTCTATATCAGTGTCAGTGTTTCTGAAACGCCTCCATTGTAGTCTTGAGTTTCTTCCCGGGAACGAACACGTCACAATATTCCTCACTATAATAATTCATATGCAGAATAAAGGGGCGGGGCCTGGTTGAGTTAGTTAGTAGTGTGTTAAACTGGTGGTTATGGTAAGAGGCGGGGCATTTCCCAAACACACTCGAAGCGCTCGACCAATCACAACACACTGCTCCAGCCGACCAATCAGAGCACAGTGTGCTTTTCAGAAGGAGGGGCTTCATAGAGACAGGAACTAAACACAGCGTTACTGACAGACTGGGAAGAGAGGAGCCGCAACAATGGAGAATATGAGGAAAATAATCAACATTCAAGCAGGAAAACCTGCTCTAGTAGAGCACGGAAACAACATCAAGACTTTGAAGGGCATAATATTACTTCTTTAAAGTTTATTTACTTTCTTAATGTGTTCATGGCCTGCACACAATATTTCAGCAAAATACAATAACTTGTTCTAAGCCTCTTTCCTTTTTTAGCTGATATTATCAAGGCTGTAATAATGGAGAATATTAACCAATACAGCCAAACAGGTCAAACTCCTGATATATTAAATCAGTCTGGAATATGTAATTTTCCCCCCATGAAATAATTGTATTTCTCATATTTCACCAATAAAATCACCAATATGGTCTCTTTAATATCTCAGTTGTTTCTTATAGACTGAGACGAGATTAGACGGAGAGCAAATGTTGCTTCAGTCTCGTGATGTTTTTGTCCTTTTCTCCCACTAGAGGTTCAGAAGTGACTCAAAAATGCTATTTTTCCCGGGAAAAACACCTAAGCCATAGTTAATAATTAAATGCAACATTATAGCTGAGACCTCCAGAACCTCTGAGCAATACAATCCAGGGCAGATCTTAAAGAAGTGTGTCACATCGTGTTCAAGTTTCTTAGTTACACTGATCTGTTTGTGTTTCCCAGATACAGACTCATCTTTACTTTTCCTCTGGAGTGTCGGGATCATCTGCCATGCATCCCTGGCAGAGGCTTCAAAGCCAACACTAATGCTATTACTATCTCAATAATGTGTGCGTCTCAAAGTTAACGCGCTGGAGTTAAGATATCGAGACCATGCAGAGCGAAACGTCTCAGTTATGCTCGGCGGCGTCTCAAGTTAACCGTCCCAGTTTATCGTGCGTTCCCAAGGGAAAGGTCGAGTCTTAAGCACGTCTATTAATACACACACATTTAAAGACAGTCACACATGCACAACGATGAAGCACAGACAGCTGTTGATCTGAGATCGATATCATGAAAAACACCAAATGGACTTCAACTTCAAGTCTTCTTTTTAATTTCTTTGTCAATTTCTGACTTTTTAAGCAACAAAATGTAGAGTAAATGAGGCGCATAATTGATTATTTATCTTGTATTCTGTCATTCTTCCCGCAGAGGATGATGGGAAATGTAGTTTCTGTCACTTTATAAACCATTATCATTATGGCTAACCTTCATCGACAGTACACAGATTGAATAGAACTAATTTGTACAATCAATATTCACATTTAAAACTGAATGAGAAAATAGCTTCAGGCGTGATACATTTAGAATATATAATAGAAATGAATAGAAATGTTAGGAGAATTAGGCAAGTATTCATTGCGTTGTAACTTTCTTAATGCACATTCATGTTGTTATTGTGAACAATTCATCCTGTTATTCCGAATTTAAACTATGTTTGTCTTCATAATCTTTTATCAGATGCGTCAAAATCAATCAAAACCCACAGCCAATCAGAACAGCGTGTGGGCGGAGTCAGCCAATCAGAACAGCGTGTGAGCGGAGTCAGCCAATCAGAACAGCGTGTGAGAGGAGTCAGCCAATCAGAACAGCGTGTGGGCGGAGTCAGCCAATCAGAACAGCGTGTGGGCGGAGTCAGCCAATCAGAACAGCGTGTGGGCGGAGTCTCGCGGCACCAGAGAGTAATCTCGACGCACTCACAAGAAAATGGATAAGTAGCTACATAATCAAATTCACAAATATTACACCATTTAAACATTATTAAAAACACACAGGCTACTGAGTTACTAAAACAATCCTTGTCAAAGAATACACTTGTTTGTTCACAGTTTGAACGTTCTCGTTTCCATTTGTTTAATTTCAAGATCTGAGGTGAATTATCCATTGTTGCTTTTACAGCCGCAAAGCTGGAGCACTAAATGATATTCAAAGTCACATGACACGCTTTTAACATTAAATAAAGCACATAAACAGCACCTGAGATCATCATCGCCACACTTTGTGTTTGTTGTTCCAGCGCGACGTCGCAGAAAAATAGAAACCGCTTCTAAAATAGACTCGTCGCGTGTCGCCGTCGCGGCTGGATAGGACAAACACTCACTTTGTTCATGTTTGTTACCATGGATATTCATTTAATCATCACAGCTGTTGGTATTTGAGTTGGTTATCAGTGTAAACTCAAGTTCCTCTGTTACGGATTATCTGAGTTTCTTATTATTAAATACATCTGTATTGAAACCTTTTGACTCATCTTCATCTTTGGACTTTAAACTGAGAAAAAAGTTGTTTAACTTAAATTTAGACTTAAGACTAAAGTCTCTAGACCTTGTGCATGTGTGCATGGTTTATGTTTGCTGTGTAATAATCATTTGACACTTAGCAACCTGGCAGCTCCATTAGTAAGATGAAAAGTGGGAAACTATGTATAAACCTTAATTAAATTATTTAATAATCAATTAAAAAGGAAGTTATACTTGTATGATATTGCGCTGTAGCCTCATTGGCTCGGCGGTTTGGAAAATGGATGGATGGATGGATGATTCAGCTGCGGACGCCATCTTCTGGTCAGACGCCGGGATTTATTTGGGGCGCTACTCTCACAGTGCATTATGGGTATTCTCAAGCTTGCACTGGTTGTACACTCGTTATTGAGGTGCATTTTGGGATTGAATGAGTGCACGTAGATTAGCCAATGGGCTGTCGATTCATTGAATCTTAAGCTGTTTCCCACAAAAGCGGTTTATTCAGCGAAGTGAAACTTCTCCATTGACATCCATTAAAAAAAACGGCCTCTGGTCTCCTTCCCTATGCTTTTTTCGGGTAACCTTCCATGCTTGCCTTCAAGTGTACACTCGTTATAGCGGTGCATTGTGGGATTGAATTAGTGCACACAATAACGTCCATTATGGTTTGAAACACCACTACAAATGGCTATTCCCTCAAATAATGCCCTATTTAAGGGTATAGGGGGCGATTTCGGACACAGAGTCCGTGTTTTTTTTCATTCCACTGCACTGCTTTTAGTAAGGGCCCTTTCACACCTACCATTTTCTGACTTTTCAGTTTCAAAATTACAGGTGTGAAAGCTCCCCCGGACCACGGTCCGGACCAAACAGACGAAATTTGGTCAGACGAAAAGAGGTAGTCTCGGTCCGGATCAAACTGAACAAAGGTTTGGTTCGTTTCTAGTGTGAAAGCATTTTCTGTTTGGTTCGGACTTTCAGACCATTTACAGGAAGATCCGGTGGTTCCCGCATAGCCTAAACAACTGAAGAAGAATATTTATGTGCAGATCTGTCAGTCCTGACCACAGCGTTTCTTCCAGCGCGCGTGCGCACACACACACACACACTCATTTGTCCTGCGTCCTGCCGGCGACGCTAAATGTTCGCACAACGAGGACGTTCATTTGGCGAATTTGAACTAGCCTCGAGTATAGTTGGTGCTGCAGGGAGTAATGCCATAATAATAAAGTATAGTGCCAACGATATGCGTCTGTTCATTCATTCTTGTCAAAGTTACCCGCCGAATTGACAACATGCTGAGGTCAGACGCACGTCCGTTTACAAACCAATCAATGTCAAGATGCAGCCCATATAGATGGTTCTTTAGTGCGCTCGCATAATTGCAATGTGAAACCAAACCAAAACTAACCGAATGTATCAAAACATGAACTTTGGTTCGGACCTTGGTGCAGACTATCAGGTGTGAAAACGCCCTTAGTTTTTCTGTATACATGCGTGGGGTTCTCAATCCTGGTCCTCGAGGGCCACTTTCCTGCAGAGTTTAGCTCCAACCCTAATCAAACACACCTGAACCAGCTAATTAAGCTCTTCAGGTTTACTAGAGAACTAAAGGCAGGTGAGTTTGATCAAGGTTGGAGCTAAACTCTGCAGGAAAGTGGCCCTCGAGGACCAGGATTGAGAACCCCTGCGTTAGATGATTGTCTAGATGTCTCACGCATGACTAAAACGTGTTCTGTGTGAATGGATCCTTATAGCCGCTTCACATAGACACATATTTTTGCGGTTAAAAAAGTGAGATGCAGGTTAGTGGAGCGGGAAAAAAACACATGGTCTAGCGATGCGTTTTTTTTTTTTGCGAGAGCAACGGAAAATCGCAAATGTCTCTGGGTAATAATGAGTGTGTGAAGGTGTGTGTGTGTGTGTTAAGGGTTAAATTCCTCCGGCGTCTCGCAGGCCCGCCGTGATGATAGTCCTGTTTAATGTAAACACCGAAAGAACACACGGACGACAGCATGATTAATGAAGGGGGAGGGAGAAGGAAAAATGTGATGTGTAACAGAGAGGAGAGGCATTACAGGAGAAAGACCAAGCGATGATATACCGTGAATTACAGCGTGTGTGAGAGTTTATTTAAACATTTAGGGCTAACACACACACACAGATCTGATATCTCAGCTGATCTCTCTCTTCCACTGAAACACACACCGGCATCATCCATCACTCACACACACACACACACACACACCGACACGCTGTTGGCTGCGATACTGAACTCGTGTTTAGCCTGGCTGAGAATCGGACACATCCATCTGGTTTGATTGAACCAAACATGTTTAAATGCTGAGAAAATATAAAAATATGTCGGCAGGTAAAAGTTGGAAAATGAGAGTTCGGTGGAACATTATGAGGAGTTTTGTGGAGGCATTTGTTACAGAAATATGAAACAACTCATTACGAGGGAGACTATACAAACCAACAAAGAGCGACTGTTCTCTGCTCTTCACTTCTGGCCACAGACAACAATCTGGACTTGCTTTGGGAAAAATAAACATAAGTCACATTTACATTAATGTACTTACAGTGAAATAGGGCAAGAATAGGGAAGGGTTTGAAAGCAGAAAGCTGAAGTACTATTGATTTCCCCCCACCAAAAAATGTGTTATTTGAGCTGCACAGTGTCTAAATCAGTTGTACTGCTTTTCTTGCTGGATGAACTTCTGGTTTCGCATTACTGACGTCATTTCTCCAGGGTTTTCAGCTTAACGTAGGCTACTTTTCATTTTAATGTGTAACATGTTAATGTTTTGAGGGTAAAAAATGTGTGTGTGTATTTTAAAGTCCCCATGAAATAAAAAATGTATGTGACTATGTTAGTCTTACTGTTATCTATAAGCTAGTGTGCAAAACAAGGACAAAATTCGCATTTAGGCGAAGATTTTTTTTTTCAGTTGAGACACTTTGCTTGTTATGATACTCGTATATCCGCAAAAGTGTTACTAGTATCTCATTTCACACATATTTTGTTTCTGTGTTGATTCTATATTAAAACGTCGATACAATGTAACGTATTTTCTCTGGCTCTTGTTTAAAAAAAAAAAATTTCCGTTATTATGCTCGTTGTCGTCATCTGTTTAACGTTGTACAAGCAGAATGTGGCGGTTGGTCGGTGTGGTATTAGTCCCGCCCCTCCTCCACTGTGATTGGACGGTTGGGTAAAAAGTGACAGTGATGAGCACTGCGTTTTACCCAATGTTGAACATTCTTCAACTCTCGGTGACCTGTAAAAAACGGCGAGCGATCAGCGTGAAAAAGACGCTCAGCGGCTCGTTACGCTCATGGCGTTTTAAAAACGCGGCGCTCCCATTGAAAAACACGCCAGCCGTGTGAAAAAACGCTTTGGTGGACACGCGGCCTTAGGAGAAATAAGCATTCATAACTGACAATCTCTCACTTCCGACAATATAGATCAATGATCATCACTCTGCAATAGACGATGCACAACTACATCCGCGTTATAGTTAGTACGTATCGGGAGTTTTCCGGTGTGGTCTCAACGAAGCGATTTCATACCTGTTGGGTTTACATTTTTAAATGAAATTGAGGATTGCTTGTGTGCGCTGGTGTTTATTCCAGTCTTTTAAAATAGTTGAATGAATGAATGCTGGTGAGGTGCCTGTAACGATGCTAAATAGGCTAGGCTATTCAATCAATAACACACACCGCGTAGAGGAGAATGACAGTCAACTACTTTGAATATTATAGCATTTTGGGCATAAACATGTAAATAGTGAAAAGATTGACACAGAATGGTTAAAATATTTAATCCAAATAAACAAATGTTGGTGGTTCGTACTGATGTTTATTCATCTGTTCTCACACACTTCAGCGTCGCGGTCACTAGTTTAGACGAACACTGACACCCTGTGGTGAAGCTTTCTCAGATCGGCTTGGGTTGGATTAAAACTTCATGTTCCGATGAGTTTGCGAAACTTATATCAGAATATCCCTTCTCCTGTCAATAAAAATGTCCATTATTGCGGACACTCACTTTAGGTGGCGTTTGTTCAACTCATTGCCCTCAGTACATTGAAACTAAACATAAAACACGAAGCTCAGTGCAAGCGGTCCATTCAGCTTCTCATCAGATTTTCTGTCCAATCAAATGCTCTCTAGAATCTGAAGCCCCGCCCTCCACAGTACAAACTTGTTCACTTGTAACAAGTAATTGTTATAGTTACTATAACAATACTATAACAATAACAATACTATGTTCTACATGGTGAATGACACATAGTGCACTATGGAGGAGATCAGGAGGAGAAACGGTTAGACATTAGGAGGAAACTGCGGCTTTACCGAGCTCAATGGCTCTGTGATATAAACTTCTTTTTTTTTACAAAAGGGGAGGAGCTGTTCGATGCCCCGCCCTGCCTTCTTTCCACATAGACTTCCATTGTAAATGTATTACTGTAAACACAATATTTGCTTATCTTTACAAACTGAATTTTGAATTGATTTTTTTTTATTTGCTAATCAACTATTATGATGATTCTTCATAGAGCTGAAGTTGGCACTTAAATTAAAATTAGTCTAAAACATAATTTGTGATTTTGTTCTTGTTCTTCCATGTTTGATTTAGTCTCATAAGATCAGTATTATTTTAGTATAATTTATATACTGTTACAGTATTTATTAATATTGTAAATTAGCCTTATTTTATATTAGTAATATCAATATTAATTTATATTAATGTAATTAAAATTTTAGTTTTAGTAATTTTTATTTTTATTTCAACTTTAGTACTTACATTTATTTCATTCAGTTTCCAAGCCAACATTTCTCATTATCTGTTATGTTTTTCATCGACTATTTATAATTTATTTGAATTGACGAAAACTACTTTTAGTCTTAGTTAACAAGAACAGCACTGGTTAAAATCAGTAGTTCAGCACATAAACTGATGTAATGCGACAGCGCCACCTGCTGTTACTCCAGTGACTGTCTGTCCAGTCCAACAACAGTTTCCATTGTTTGGCAGCACCACTTCAGCTTTTTTATCTTTCCTGATATATTTTTCATCCGATTAGAATTGCCTTTAACTGTTACTGTGACTGTAACTTGTATTTTAGTAACTTTAATACATATTTACAATGTTTTCTGTTTAATCTTAAATGCATATATTAGGTCATTGTGTTCTAACAAAAAAAAAGTACCAAAAACTACTCTGGCAATACCATCTTTTGTTTTAGACATGATATAATGGCAATTCCATGTTTTTTTGGACATGTACATTTCCAAGGTAGTATTCCTGGAAGTATCTTACAATGTAAATAAATAAGTCATGAATAAGTATGTTTTTTTTCTGAGGCTATTTTGTCTTGCCGATTATTAGCTGCTTGTTCTCTTAACAGCGAGTCTTATTCCTGGAAACAGATTTATAAAGTGGGTTGAGGTTGTTAGATGACTGTAGATTAGCTGTGGTTGCGGTTGTGTGTGTGTGTGTGTTTTGGAGTGTGTTCAGTACTCCTGCGGCCACTAACAGGAACCGTAACGGTACAACACTAACATGGCTGACATTTCCCCCTCTCCGGTAAAAAACTCCCAGTCTGTCAGCCAACTCCTCCGCAGCGCTTGTCCGGATCCGTGGAATGTGTGGTGTTGAAAGTGTGTGTGTGTGTGTTTTCCCCGGTGGGGTGATTGTGCTTTATTTTACGTCCATTTGGCTCTTTCCTGGAGTCTAATTCCTGTGCGCTCAGACTGGAGGTTATGAGCCCTGCAGCTGTGCAGACACACACACACACACACACACACACACACACACACACACACACACACACTATTCAACTTCCTCGCATTATTATGGAGGGCTTGTCTGAGGTCAAATACGACTGTTATACTGGGAATTTGTGCCCCTCAACACACTCAGTTTCCAGTGTGTTGCAGCTGTTCTTTGGGTTTGTGTGTCTCTGAGGTATTTTCCCATATTACAATAAGCCCATTAATGCAGCTTTCCCTCCATTTCTCTCTCTCTCTCTCTCACATCAGTGCTGTTTTTATTTCTCTCCGTCTCTCGACGCAGCTCTGCTGGCGTGACTGTGAAGTATTACAGTACTGTAGAAGCATCCGAGGACTCGAGGGCTGTGTGTGGAGCTGGGATTGAGACCCGGACGACGTGTTTAAGCTGAATTCATGTTCTTCTACAGACTTGTGTTTGTCTGCTGTGATTGACAGGCAAGCTAAATCACAAAAACTGATATGATGAATAAATAAAATGATCAGAAGCTTCTAAACATTGTTGACTCGTTTCAAACTAATTTTTTAGGAAGATAGACAGACAGATAGATAGATAGACAGATAGATATAGATAGATAGATAGATAGACAGACAGACAGACAGACAGATAGATAGATAGATAGATAGATAGACAGAGAGATGGATAGATAGATAGACAGACAGAGATGGATGGATAGACAGACGGATAGATAGATAGATAGATAGATAGATAGATAGATAGACAGACAGACAGACAGACAGACAGATAGACAGATAGATAGATAGATAGATAGATAGATAGATAGATAGATAGATTTAAGTACTAAGTACTTTGTCAGATTGACTGTAAATGTTAATAAAGCAATAAAGAAAAAAGCAATAACGTTTTTTTTTACTCCTAAATCCTAACATTGAATCTAGTTAACGCTTTAACACATAATACATTAACACACGTACGCGCTTGGCATTCACGACACTCGGTACGTAACGATATGTCCGCAGTGGCCATGGAGACCGCGCCAGCTTCACCGCTAATGCGCCATAACATTCACGCTGTTCCTGCACATCCACCCGACAAATGACATGATCTGCTGTCGACAATGCGTTTAAAGGCGAACACAAAGCGTGTCCTTCACAACCTTCTGCCTTCCGTGTAACTGAAGCTCGTTATTTTATTTTACAGGAGTAAATTCACTTCATGTGAGAGACAGAGGCTAGCCTAGCCTAGCGTGCTAATCCTTGAGCAGAACTGGCCAAACTGTCAGAGTTTGACTTCAGTAAACCGTAAGACGCTCTTTTCCCTTTAATTTGTTGTCCTTATGATATACTTAAAGCTTTATATTTGTGTATTTGTGCGTTATACAAGTAATAAGTGCGCATTTGCTTGTGTGATAACAGTGTTAAACTGAATTAATCTCAGTAAACGTTCAAGATGTCACGTGTTTTATCTGTCAGTTTGTTAAACCCATGAAAACATGACTCAAAATGCATAAATACGCCATGTGGCTGCAGAAGTTTACATTAAATGTTGATGCTTATTTCTAAGAGCAATTATGCTTTTGCATTGTGATATTTCGTGCTAAATTGCAAATAAAATTAAATCTTAGTCGTCTTAAAATAGTACTCGAGTATCACAGAAATTAATATTGAGGGTCATAAATGCATTATTCGATCTATGTTTTTATGCTGTCATAAACAGCACTGATTTATTACATAGATTTTAGGCAAGGCAAGTTTATTTATTTATTTTCAAACACTATGGTAATTCAAAGTGCTTTACACAGAAAGGAATTAAAATAAACACAAAATAAAAGTACTTAAAATGTAAACAGTTATAAAAGGAATTCAAAGAGATATAAAGATGATACATGGATAAACTTCTCATCTGACAAATACCAGTGTATTATACTGTGTCTGTGGTGTTCTTTCGGTGTGCCAAGTAATGGACGTCTCCAATAGATCAGATTATTTTTCCCTAAAATCGGGCAGGAAGAGCTCTAGGAAAGGAATCGATCCAATCCGCACCTCAAAGATTTGTTCGGAGGCTCTAGGACCCCACAGAACAGATTTGGTCCCCGAACCTCGAGTTTAATTTGAATTGGGAGAAAATATGTTTTTCTGCTGCTAATCCATGTGATGTTGTTTAAACAGGTGAAAGATGCCTCCTGGGACAGACGACCCCCGTAAACTCTTCATCCTGACCACAGTGGGGAACCACTTCAGTCTGGACACGCCAGCATCTCTGTCCCGCGGTCCTCTCGATAACTTCCTAGATGATGGGAATGAGATTCTGCTCGCCGTCAGCAGACACGCAGATGAGCTGCACTTCTCAAACAAGGTTGATCTGAGCAATATTTGTTTAGTCACTGTAGACAAAAGCCTTTTTAAGGCATAATTAAGATTTTTCACTTGATGAACACAAGGAAGAACAATATTCAAGCGTTTAATTACAGTATATATGCCCCAATATATCAATACATTGTCTTACACAGTTTACTACGTGATCTTTTTAATACGTTTTTTTAAATGAATGTAAGTGTTTTGAACTGATTCAATGACATGGACAGTTTGAAAGATTTTTTTGTTATTTAAAGAGGACCTATTATGCCCTTTTATATAGTCCTGATGTTGTTTCCGTGCTCTACTAGAACATGTTTTCCTGCTTGAATGTTGATTATTTTCCTCATATTCTCCATTGTTGCGGCTCCTCTCTTCCCAGTCTGTCAGTAACGCTCTGTTTACTTCCTGTCTCTATGAAGCCCCTCCCTCTGAAAAGCACACTGTGCTCTGATTGGTCGGCTGGAGCAGTGTGTTGTGATTGGTCGAGCGCTTCGAGTGTGTTTGGGAAATGTCCCGCTCTTACCATAACCGCCAGTTTAACACACTACTAACTAACTCAAGCAGGCCCCGCCCCTTTATTCTGCGTATGAATTATTATAATGAGGAATATTGTGACGTGTTCGTTCCCGGAAGAAACTCAAGACTACAATGGAGGCGTTTCAGAAACACTGACACTGATATAGAGAAGAACTCAAACAGCAACATTACACACTAAAGAAAGAGGAACATGGAAAACAAGCAGAATAGTATAAAATCAAACTTCCTGTTCATGTCAATGAATCAGTTCAAAACACTAATTCAGTGATTCATGTTCATGTAGTGATGATTGCTACCGATCCATATAATCTTCAGGAAACTTAATGGCCGATTTAAACATGCATTCATATTTACGACAATTAGCATAATTTTATATCGCAATATTCAAATAACATTCAATAAATCACAGATGTTCTGCACATCACCCAGCTCTACATTCAGCTCCCAAACATTCTCAGAAAAGCAAAAGCTTTGCATAAACCGCTAAGACTAGTCATACAAGTTAGATATACATTTCTTTTCTTTAAGCGAGTTCATTACTTTTTTTAATTTAGTTACGTTCAGCGCAGGGATGGAAATGAACTTTTTTGTCCACCGGCCACTGTGGCTGGTGGATTTCAAGATCTACCAGCCACTCAATGTTTTTACCAGCCACTTTCTTGTTTTTAACCGACAATGTGTAACTGCATGTGAAAATTAATACTACAAGATCTACAATACTTAAGCAGTTTATTTAATCTCAAGTCTCAATGAAATACTGACATTTTTTCTTTCTCTCTTATATATATTTCTCTTTTTTACCTGGATGTGGCATTTGAATGATTCATGGTCTTTTATGGCTTCCAGTTTTAGGTTTTTAGTCCCAACAATGAAACTAGGGCTGGGCGATATAGACCAAAAGTCATATCCCGATTATTTAGGCTGAATATCGATATACGATATATATCCCAATATTTTTTCCGCAAAGTGAGAGCAAATGTTCAGTCAAAGTCAAAGCCAAATATGACATGTCACAAGTAGTTTTATTGAAACCGGCTATTTCCACACACACAAGTACTGTCCCCCTTTACTTAACATAAATTGTAAGAATATGACTAATAGTAAAGACTAGTACTAATAAATAAACATTAGGCCTATGCTAAAGCTATTAAATAGCAGTCCCAAACTAGTTTTTGTTAATACAATGTTGGTATGAGCCACTAGAGTCATTTAAAAATATAAAAAATAACACAAAGAAAAATAAAGTGGCATTTTGGGGTTAATATGGAAACGACAGTTACCATGGTGAATACACAATATTAACAATAACTGTTAATGAACCATGGAAACTGCTCCTGATGAATAGTATGAAAATCATCCCTGCATTACTTTTATTTTGTGTAATTTACAACGTAACGGCGTTGCATGCTCGTAGTTTATTTTGCACTTTATATAGACCTTATGCACCAGAGAAACAAGGGCGCCGCCATCTTTGGAAAATTGTCTTTTAACTTCCGTTTTGCGGTCGCTCTGTATATTTATATGGCATTTCTGTCCAGGAGTAATTAGCTTTTTAAGTGGATTTACTTAATGTAAAGTTAACGAAAGTTATCATGAGGACTGTAATGTTTAAAGCAGATGACTTAACAAATGTAAATCGACCGGGAAGATTTTAAAACGAGCCGTTCATTAATAAACACGCAAAACGCTGTGAAAATACAGACCGGAAGTCAAAAGACAATGAGCACAGCACTGAAAAGGGGCGGAGCTACATAAGGTCTATACAGTGAGGCGATACACAGCGCGCGCCGCCACATTTGCGCGTGCAATTGAAGAGTGTTCGCTACGAGAACAGGATAACGGCTGACGTGACAGGACAAGAAAGTCTGTTTTTCTGAGGTGAAAGACATTATTTCAGCGTACACTTATGTCCTCTAAAAGTGTCCGCCGTCTGTGTGAAACAGTATATTTTTATTTACCCGCCACGGTGGCCGGTAGGTGAAGCGAGTTTACACAAAATCACCCGCATTTGGCTGGTGGCGGGTGCTAATTTCCATCCCTGGTTCAGCGTTTAAACTTCAGTTACATTTAAACATAGATTGGCCTAATCCGATACTGAAAAGTAAGACGGGTTGCCCCCTGACTAACTGTTAGTGGGTCATCCTAGATCTTCAGACACTGTCTCAACATAAAGGCTCTGTTTCTGCAACTGTGTGTTGATGTTGTGTGTGTGTGCAGCTGGAGAGCATGGAGGGTGACGGCAGGGTTCTCGTGTTCTTCAAACCTCATCCGTGTGTGGTGTCAGAGGAAAACCTGCACCGATCGGTCCTGGTGTCCTCCATGCTGGAGTCTCCCATCAGCACTCTGTACCAGGCCCTGCGACAGGTCTACGGCCCCGTCCTGCTGCAGGTCAGATGATCTGGATTTAAAGAAATGACTGTCTTTTAATGTCCATAGCAGAGTGCCTGTGATGTTTTATGGGGCTTTTATTGAAAGCGTTATGGCGTTGTGTTTGAGTTGCTGGTATGGTAATGCTTCAGAAATCACTACGAAAAGTCACTACGACTACGAACAAGCTAACTGTTGGGAATTAAGTTAACAAGTATAAAGAGACAGTGCAGAATAATGCTAATATCATTGTGAATGATACGAGGAATCCTTTATCTTATGCTTTTGAATTACTGCCATCTGGCCGACGGTACTGTGTTCCCCGATGCGTGAAAACACGTCCAAACTATCTATTATCCCCCAAGAAATCCGATTTTTAAATGATTCTTCTAGTGTGGATTGATGGTCAGCTGGTCTGGTCAGTGGTTATCTTAAATTAGATCTATTTGTTTTAATTTATTGTTTGTATATGCCAACAGTGATTCTTTAAATGTCTGCGTGAGCTCGCTGCAAACTACTTACACTATGGGGACAAATAAACACTACTCCTACTACTAGACTCATGGGACATGTTACACGGCTGGCTTTTGTAATGTGTTTTGTGTGTGTTTTCTGCTCTCTTCAGGACGATAAATGGAGTCAGTCGTTCGACTCAAAGCTTCAGTCTCTGCTCACAGATCTCGAGGTCGGGCTGGGCTCTGTGCTTAGACACTCAACACCAAAGGATTCTGGGAAACGGAGTCTTTCAGAGTCAGATGTGTCAAGTGAGTTCTCCCATCTTGAGTTTTTATACATTTAAATTCCATGCGATCAGGGCTTTGGCACTAACACCTGCTAGCCGCCAAATGTGTGTGTATTTCATCAGTGGCGTGTAACGCAGTCACTCCTACTAGCCAGTTTGGTGGGTTTAATTTTATATAATATATATTTTTCAATTGTAGTCTTTTAAAGAAGTCATCTGAAATAATAAACTAAGTGTAATGTAGTGTAATGATACATATCGATACTGAAATATCTGAAGCTCTTCCGCAGGACAGATACACGATACCAGCTGCTCTTTCTCTCTCTCTCATGTCTCTGACAGCGAGTGACACACAAACCCGCCTCTCCTCACTCACTCGATTCATTTTCTGCGGATGGATATTGTTTGTGTTACAGGGCTTGAATTTCGGTGTGGAATTATGCATATTAAGAATAATTTTACTCATTCCTGCAGATTTTCTGCTCACACCCAAAGTGCAGCACATAAAGACACTATATTGGCTATAAAACAGTGTAACGGATCTGTGCGTCAGCTCTTAAAGTGACAGCAGCCTAATATACCGGCCGCCAAATTATGAGATAATATAAAAATGATCAATTTTGCAGTTTTTCCCCATGGTATCGATGTCAAAATGGTGGCCAGTGGAAACGCTGAGTGGCTGGTAACTTTAGAAAACCACTAGTCACAGTGGCTGATGAGCAAACACGTGAAAGTCAAGCCCTGCGTGCGAGTAAAGTCCCCATGCTGATGTGTGCAGGTATCACGACCCCTCTGGATGAGTTCTGCTTCTGGGCCGATGTCAGTCGCTCTGCACAGCAGAGCAGCGAGAGAGAGCGAGCGGCACACTTCACTGAGCTCTTCACCACCATTGAGAAGGTACACACACGCACACATTAAGAGTTTTGATGCTCATGTGCACAGGCCTGTCGCGATAATCAATACATCGACTTATCCCACGATATATGGACGTGACCTCGATCATCATGCATTGCCCATTATGTGTAAATAAAAATAAATGTCACCAATATTTTGGCTATCGCAGTGCTCTCCGTCATCTTATCTGCTCTCCGTGTTTGAGGCGAAAGCAGAGCACAGGTCCTTCATAAGCGTAATGGACAACCACAGGGGAAAACGAGGCGTTCTATTAGAATAAGAAGTCCAAATGCATTCGGTTTCAAAGCCGTAATCCACTGTTCCTGTTGCTCAAACGTTGGCGCTTGCAACGCCAAGATCATGGGTTCGATTCCCAGGGAAAGCAAGAACTGATGCAAGCAAGAACTGTTTCCGCGGGGCATTAAAGCTGCATTCAGTAACTTCGGGATTTCTTCGCTGTATTCTCGCTTTTTGCTCGCAGGTTTCTCTCTAGAGCTCCCCCCACAGCTTCGGAATAGATATTTGACAACACTGTTGTAAAAACTCGTTGGCTATTCTCAGACACCAGAGGCTAGTAGATCAACGACATCAAAGCAGATGGGACATTCTTTAAAACGTCTTCTTCATTCGGGTTCGAACAGCATTTTAGCAGATTTCTTTTGGCCGTAAAGCAATTGTTTACATCGCGAGACCTGATATCACGCGAGACTTCCTGACGCGGCGGCCAGCGGCCCGCCGTCTCAAAGTTGCAAGTGCGCATTTTCCGCTCACGGACACCAGGGGGGTGTGAAACGACCACCATTCAACCCGAAATAAGTAATATAACCATTCCAATGACTCCGAAGCTGTTCAGTTAAGGTAAAAAAAGTTACTTAGTTCACCTTTAAAAGTCATTAAAAGCCATTAAATGTATTTTGAGAAAATTAAGGCCTTAAATGGCATTAAAAAGCATACAATTTGAATCCTACAGGCAGATAGTTTTGAAGAAAATGTTATATTATCAATTTATTTGAATATAGCCTTCATAATTAATCATTTTATTTGCTGTCGCAAAATGTGTACGTTAGTGTGATAAACACGCGGAACCAGTTTGGTAATTGCTTGCGGCCGGAGCTAAATTGCTGTCATGCGGAGGTGATGTGGGCATTTTGTCCCATTTTGCCATTAGGCAAGTATTTAAAATATGCTGTCTTTATGTTGTCTCTACATTCATTTGTAGATTAACTGTGAAATTATTACATTATAAAATATTTAAACTAATATAAACCTATAAAAATGTAAGTGTTTTTTATAGCGATTAATCACAGAAAAAATGTGTGATTA
Organism: Rutilus rutilus; assembly: GCF_951802725.1. Taxonomy (NCBI): domain Eukaryota; kingdom Metazoa; phylum Chordata; class Actinopteri; order Cypriniformes; family Leuciscidae; genus Rutilus; species Rutilus rutilus. Next base: position 4,410,691 of record NC_140223.1, read on the forward strand.
ATCGAGTTAATTTTTTAATTGATTGACAGCACTATAACATCCGTGGTTAGTCATGGCATTAAAAATGTAAAAAAGGCATTAAAAAGCATTACATTTAATTTGAAGACACCTGCAGAAACCCTGCGATAAGAATGTAAATGTGTACCTTGAAATGCAATGTAATTGGGTAAAAGCGTCTGCCAAATGCATAAATGTAAATGTATAAATGGTGCACGCTCACAGCTAGCATTAAGGCCGTTTCACAGTCACAGGTTCATTTTCACTTTCACAATGCGTTCCGCTGTGCTGTTTTTCCATTGTGTTTTTTGTAAAGGTGCGCTAGACGGACGCGTTTGACCATTGCGTGTGTCTTTCACAGCATGACATGGCTTTATAAACACGGGGCACACAAGTAACACACCTCTAGAAAGATAGATTTAGCAGCAGATGTTTCCTGTTGAGGTATCTCTGCCTTTGCTCATATGGACATCTGACTGCTAAATAGGGGTTGTGTTTTTCAGCAACAGTGTGCACCCTTACTTTACTGAGAGAAGAAGGACAGTGACACGTCTGTAGAATGACCATCTCCATATAACTGCTTTTTGTGCATTTGCAAGTGTGTTTGTTTTTTCTTCTTGTCACTTTTTGTTAACAAAGGTGTATTTAATATTAGCTATTTATATGTTATTTATTTTGACACTTCAATTCCAGTATCTAAATATTCTTAAGAATGAAAAGTTTGTTGTCATTTGAAAGTGTGTAGGCCTACTTGCATTATTATGCTGTTATATTATGATTATATATTCAGTGGTATAAAACGATCTTAAAATGACAACAATATAGTTTATCGCAAATCTTTCTGGGACAATATATCACCCAACGAACAGTAGTTATCGTGACAGGCCTAGCTGTACACATAGTCTGTGTGTGACCCAGTGTTTTTGTAATATTATTTATATACTATTATGGCATTTGTTCATATTTTGAATTGGCTTTTATTTTTATACGGTCAGTTTTCCTTTTAATTTTAGTTGAAGTTTTATGATTTTGTGCTTTTGTCATTTTTATCATTGTTTTAAAATATTGTTTTATTATTCATTTAGCTTTATTATTATTTAACTAATTTTATTTAAGTTAGTTACCAAGTCAACATTTCAAAAATGTTTCATCTAATTTTTATATTTTATATGATTTCAGCTTTGTTTTCATTACCAATAACAATTTTAATAGTTTAGTTGTTTTAGTTAACAAATAACAATACTGGCACGATCAATGTGGACGTCTATTATTATTATTAACTTAAACTTAGTTTATTTCAGTTATTTGCCTCGTTTTATAAGTTACATTTTTTCATCATACTTTATTTAATTTCTATGAACGAAAATGTTTTAATAGTTTTAGTTACCAATAACACAGTGTCCGTGAACTGGCTGTTTACATCAACTTTAAATAAAATCTGTTTTATAATGATACATTTTAATTTCATGCTTGAAAACCAAGAGCAAGTAACCCTCCATGGACTTTGAATCATGTGTTTGTTTCAGGACTACAGTAATCTGGATAGTTTCAGTCTGGTGGAGGTACAGGACCTGATTGAGAGCACGCGTGAGACAGTAGATGACGTGTGGAAACAGAATGAGCACGCCGCCTATCCCGAGACACGCATGATCAGACTCATGGATGTCATAGGTGTACATCAAGCGTTGCTAAATAATAATCAATGCTTAAAGGAGTAGTTCACTTTTAAATGAAAATTAGCCCATGATTGACTCACCCTCAAGCCATCCTCGGTGTGTATGACTTTCTTCTTTCAGACGAACACAATCAGAGTTATATTTTAAAAACACCCTGACGCTTCCAAGCTTTATAATGGCAGTGGATTGCAACCAACAGATTAAAGCTCAAAAAAGTGAGTCCATCCACAGGGTTCGTACAAGGTGCTTAAAGTGCTTGAAGTGCTTGAATTTGACTTTTTGAAATTTAAGTCCTGGAAAACCCTTGAAAACAGCCATATTTTTGAAGAGGTACTTGAAAAGTGCTTGAATTATTAAAAATAGGGATGCACCGATACCGAGCTTGTGTACTCGCACTCGTAAAAATGCTCCGATACCAACAACTGATAGGCCTACGCAGGGCCGCGGGAAGTGGGGGTGCTGGGGGTGCTGTAGCGCCCCCTGTTTTCACAGAATTGTAAATGCAACGCATATGTTTGTTCATTAAAATTTATTAATTTTTAGCATTTAGTCATTTATTTGTAATAAACACTTTAAGTGGGCTATTTAAAAATTGTTATTTATATGTTAAATTATCTTTTTAAAACATAAGCGCAGAGTGTTATGTAATGTGTGTGTGTGTGTGTGTGTCGAAAGAATTTGTCCGCAGCTGCTCAAAAAAAAAAAAAAAAAACCCAGTCAAAAACCCCACTGTCAGTGTTTTGTAAGGAACAGGCAAATATGTAAAATATAGCAGGAGACATTTTAATTGTTTACTAATAAAACAGTTAATTTTTATGTCAGTGTCGGCTAGACAGATGAAGTTGACGACTCGCGATCTTCGCAGCACCAGAGAGAAATGCACATTTCATACGAATTACATAAGCAGCGCAGTCTGTTTTCTTTCGTTTTGAATTGTTTTGCTTAAAAGTAGACATTTCAAGCTTTCTATATGTCTTCGGTCTGTGAGGTAATAGGCTACCTTATAGGCCTACGCTGAGATTCGGTTCATTTATGAGACGAGCTCCAGGTTCGCCAGCGCCTCCGTGTCCTGATTATCTATTTTCTAATAGCCTATATTTACTTCTTATTTATTAAATCCAGACAATTGGTTGATGAAACATCGATTAAAATTAAGATACAATTAATACAAAACGAAATTAAATTTAAAGACAGGCTTTGTGCTTTTAGTTTGAGGTCTCTGTGAAAGTTTTAAAACATTCTTTTAGTGCCGCTTTAGAGCGCTCACGTCCGTAGCGGAGAACTGTCTGTAACATTTTTTGTGAAATAAATTTCTAAAAAAAATGCGACTTAGTCCAGTGCGTATTAGGCTATATGTGTTTTTTTCTTCCTCGTGGCGCATTTTTTGACTGATATGCGACTCCGGAGCGACTTATAAAATAGGCTACGGTAAGTTATTTATTCTTTTTGTGCAAATGTCCCATAAAGTCCCATCCTTTAAGGATTAATTTATGTCCCGTTGACCGGTCCATTGCATTACGAATAAAAGCAGAATCAATAAAGTCAAAAATGTGATGTGCAGTCAGGTGGCTTGAGTGTGTGCGCGTTTTTTGACGAGTTTTATAGTCTTGATTGTTTCTTATTCAAAAGTGGTGATGACCCCCCCCCAACCAAAAACCTCTTCCCGCGGCCCTGGGCCTACCAGGCAGCGTGTGTATAGAAACACATAGCTGTGGTGCGTGAGCTGATAAGAGAAAACGCGCGCTGGATTGAGCGCGCACCGGCACAGATGCGCGAGCTGGTCGAGCACATCCCTTTAAACAGACGTCAGTGGAAAGTTTGTTCAGTTGGATGTCAGTGGCAAAGAAAATAAAACGAGGCATGTAGCTTATTATTAACGTTAACTGACGAGAGAGAGAGCGAGAGCGAAACTAAATTGTATATGTAAGTAGTAAAACACGAACTGTTACCTGATTTATGTATAATGAGTGGCTCCCTACATTATTACAGGACGTTTGCAGGTCAAGAAGTTTAATCCGCAAACACAAACATCCGAAGCACTCGCTCCGCAAACCAACGTCTTTACAACAAGTTTATGTAAAAACGCCTGTCTAGGTGAGTATCCCAGTAAACAAAGTCGGTTATATCTCAAGTGAGCGTAACCATGTTCAAATGGGGTCCATGCGTTCGGTCTTAAAGGGACAGCAGTCTAATTAACATGCTGCTGTTTAATGTTAATCAAACAAAGGACAAATAATTTACTCACTGATCTTGACTAAATAGGCTACCCTTTTCAACTAAAAAAACAAACAAACTCTATCTATATATAATTTATACAGTAATGAAGATGCATTTTTTTTCACATTTGATTACTTTATTCAAATTTCTGTGCCTGTAAGATCTACCCGAAAAACTCTAAAAACACTGTTTATTTCAATTGTAGCCTTTCTTTGTTCTAATCTATTGTACTGTATTTATTTGTCCAATTTGTAATTCGATTATTTGTTCTTATTTTGTTACTGATTGCTTACTTGTCTTTAATAATGTTTTAAATTCACATTAATTAGGCTGGTAGTTTTTGTTGTATCTCACTGGTATCTAATCATTTGTGCCGCTGACCCAATCCTCAGCACTGAGCCCTGCTGAAGCAGCTCTAAATATGTGCTGTGATATTAAATGAAAGATAAAATATGATAGAGCAATAGAATGAACAGTGACAGTAACAGAAGCTCATACAATGCATTTAGCAGGCTTAATTAAGCATGAGAATAACTGAAATAAATATATATTTGATGAACAAATTAAGCCAACTAATATGATTTATATTCTTTTGGTTTATCTACTAATACATTTCAAAATTACAAATGCAGTAAAAATTCAGGGATCGGTAACTGGTATCGGTATCGGCGAGTACCAAAAATTAAAGAATGGGTATCGGACAAAAAAAGTGGTATCGGCGCATCCCTAATTAAAAAAAAAAATTGTTGAAAAAATACTATCTTTTCACGCTAAATTAACGCTGCAGCCTGTCTGAGATATAGAGCTATGAGCATGATATTAAGTATATGATAAGTATGTAATACAACTTTCATTCTTCAGGTCAATCATATATTCATAGGAAAAAAATCAGTTTCAATATCCTTTCAATGGTTAAGGTGATTTCCCATTCCTGACAGCGCTGGTCAATGGATTGATCTCTATGACGTATATATATATATATATATATATATGTAATTTGAGTAAAAAAAAATATTGTTTGATAAGTGCTGATTGAAGTCCTTGAAATCCCCCAAAGTAGTGCTTGAAAAGTCCTTGAAAGTCCTGGAATTTCATTTTACGGAATCTGTACGAACCCTGCATCCATCATAAGTGAACTTCACGCGGCTCCAGGGTTAATAAAGGCCTTCTGAAGCAAAGCCATGAGTTTGTGTACGAAAAATATTAATATTTATAACTTTATAAAGTAAAATAACTAGCTTCCCGACCAAACAAACATACGGATTCCACGTAAGTCTAAAGCGCAACTTATGCGAGTAATGCGACGTGCTGCTGATATTTACGCTACACATGACGCACTATGCTAATTCTGACATCATAAGTTGCGCTTTAGGAGTAAGTAGACTGCGTATAGCCGTTTGCCCGGAAGCTCGAAATGTTATTCTAGTTTATTTTTCCTGAACACAAACTCATGGCTTCGCTTCAGAAGGCCTTTATTAACCCCCCGGAGTCATATGGAGTTCGTTTATAATGGATGGACTCACTTTTTTGAGCTTCATACTGATGGTTGCAATCCACTGCCATTATAAAGCTTGGAAGAGCCAGGACATTTTTAAAAATAAATCCGATTGTGTTCGTCTGAAAGGAGAAAGTCATACACACCTAGGATGGCTTGAGGGTGAGTAAATCATCATTTTTGGGTGAACTAACCCTTTAATAATATATTTGAGAGAGTACTAATAACGTTCCTGATGCGTGTGTGTTTACAGGCGGAGCTCTCGGCAGGTTTGTACAGAGGAAGTTGAATGCGCTGCGCTTGTGGGAGGATCCTTATTTCACAGTCAGGGAGGGGCTTAAAGGGGGCGTGTCTGTCTGTGAGCAGTGGGTGGCGGCCTGTGAACGCCTGACTGGTCAGGTGTGGAAACGCTACTCTCCTCATCCGTGGAGTGGAGAGAAACACCGGCCACAGGGGCTGGAGAGCCTCGCCCAGCGATTGGAGGAGGTCGGACCGCACACCTATCAAACCTTGCGGTATAAGCCGGTGCATTATCTTATGATGTGTGTGTGTGTTTTAGGTGGTGCAGGTGCGATCTGTGTGTGAGAAACTGCAGCGTTTGTTGTCCGGAGGGAAGCAGCAGGTTTCGGCCGCACGTGTGTATCAGCCTTTCACAGGACTCAACCCGATACACTACAACCCTTACACTGAGGTACACACATGCACGAGATATTCACTATTGTACTTCCATTGCAAACACATGATGAATATTTGATATATCACTCAGCTGTATATTTATGTGTGTGTGTGTGTGTGTGTTTAGCCCTTATGGAGAGCCGCGGTGTCTCAGTTCGATCGGCTCATCTCTCCAGCTGAACAGGAAGCAGCTGGAAAGCTCAAGACCTTTATAATAGATGCACAGGACAGTCCGCAGCAGGTACACACACTCACACTAGTCCTGTGTATCCAGACGTTTAGCTTTTTGTTTGAGTCATTTCGTTACGCTTGCCAAGAACTGCCAAGAACTTAGACAGAGAGAGACTGTCTGATTGAGGGCGAGTGAATAGATAATACAAGATAAATAGACAAAATAAACACGGGCATACACTACTGTTCAAAAGTTTGGGTTTTTAACTAAATTAATTAACACCTTTATCTATCAAGGATGCATTAAATTGATCAAAAGTACAGTAAAGACATTTATAATGTTACAAAAGATTCTATTTCAAATAAATGCTGTTCTTTTGAACTTTCTATTCATCAATGTTTTATGGTTTCCACAGAAATATGAAGCAGCACAACTGTTTTCAACACTGATAATAATCATAAATGTTTCTTGAGCATTAAATCATCATATTATACTGATTTCTGAAGGATCATGTGACACTGAAGACTGGAGTAATGATGCTGAAAATTCAGCTTTGATCACAGGAATAAATTACACTTCACTATATATTCACATAGAAAACAGTTATTCTAAATTATAATAATATTTCACAGTTTTTACCATATTTTTGATCAAATAAATGCAGCCTTGGTGAGCAGAAGACACTTCTTTCAAAAACAAACCGCGTAGTGTATTAGAGAAACTTTAAGGTGGAATTTTCCGCCTTCAAAAATAAACGACTGATTATTTGACAGACCTCAGAAAGCATAGTTAAATATCTCATATACGTTTCTTAAACAAAGCTCAAATTGTTTACCTTGTAAACTTCCAGACTGTCTGTGTGCTTGATGTTTGACCCCAGACTTATACTAAATTCCCAGACAAACACTTCTTTTTCTTAACGTCGTTTCAGCTGCTGCAGGCGTTTCAGAAACACAGAGATCTGATCAAACGACCCACGATCAGCAAAGAACTGCAGCCGGAGAGAGAAACGCTCCTCACACGACTGCTGGACTACAACAAGGGTCAGATCACACACACTGAGCAATACGACACAGGCTCACTGAGTACTGACTTCATAGCCAGCTACATCCTAACTCAAACGAAACCACACACATGACTGATTTGAAACAATCATTTTGGCTGAAATTTGGCATTTTAAAAGTCAGCATGCCTACATCAGGACCGTCTACTACGTTATGAAGCTCACTAATACTGAGGCCATCTAGATTGCCATACTATGAAGAGAGAAAGACACCAGAGAGGTCTTTGAAGAGTTTTTGATGCCAGTTGTGTTGTTGTGCAGGACTGCGGGCGGATTTTGAGAGCCGCTGTCACGGCGCGCCAGGAGAGAAAACCGGTCCTCTAGCAGGAAGAAACCTTCCCGAGGTCGTCAACAATATTGTGTGGGTCAGACAGCTGCTGCTTAAGGTGCGTATGAGCTTATATTAATTAATGGACAACATTTCAACGAGCCATTTAAGACACTACAGGCAGAACCCCTGTTTTTACTGTTTTATTCCTATCTAGTGTATATTCTGATGGTTTGTTCATATATCATTTTCCGGATTTATATGTAAAATGTAAGTCCAAAAAATCCCCTCCATAAAAGCCTTTAATATGTCAACAAAATGAATTTTGAACCTGGTTTTATCTAATGTTCTGATTCCTGTGCTGGACAATTTATGCAATTTAGTGCATATTTAATTAGAAAATGCCTCATTTGGATATTTAAACAACATTTCAGGAAAAAAAGGTCTTAATGTACTGTGTTTAAGCAGCTGATGCAAGCATGGTGATATCTATTAGTTAATTCTTTTTTACCATATTCACCTGTAATGTTATTGATTAAATGTGAAGTATGTAAGATTGTTAAAATCCATTCTCTTAACTCAGTGTACTGTTCATTGACTACTATTAGTGTGTGATTCATGGGTTTATCTCCCCCAAAAGTGTAAACCTTAAGCCTCCCAGGCACCATTAAATCATTAAGATCTGAATCAGATCTGTCAATCACTTTCCAGCTCAACCAATAGTGAGAGTGTGAGGCGTGGCTACTGTAGGAGGCGGAGCCAGAGGGCGTGAGACCATGACTGACTCATTACATGCGAAGAGACATTCAATTTTGGTCAAAAATCATTGCATTTAGACCTTCACAGATTAAACATCATCATGCACCTGTTCAGACACACACATGTACCAGTTTATAATGTTAACTCATGTTAAGTCTCAAACTGTTGTGGTCTGTCATGTCAGAAAATGTGCCCAATGCTGATTCGCTGGATGGGTTTTTTAAAAGCGAGACGCTTGCGTTCACACTACACAGAGTGTTTCTGCTTACTTTTGACACATAGCACACACATGTTGGACCTTTCACTGGAAGTAGTCTACTTTTACAAGCACCCGTACCTGTAATTCCTATAGGAACCACTAGTGTTGCTGAAACAACATACTTCACCTTTAAGGACATTGAAAAAGAACATTAAAAGTGGTGAAGGACTTGAGTTGTAAATCTCTGTGTGTGTGTAGGTGGAGGACTCTCTGAAGATGGCAGATGCTTTGCTCTCGGATCTGTCTGGGTTTCGGTCGCTGGTCCGTTTCTCTGATGAGCTGCAGGACCAGCTGAGATCATACGAGCAGGAGCAGTTTGAAGACTGGACCAGAGACCTGCTGTCAGGACTCTCCGATCCCAAATCTGGAATCAGGTTAACACACACACACACACACACACCAAACATGTAGACATACTTTAAAGGGCATTTCATAGCCTTCCATTGCTCTTGCTCATATTGCTCATCATGTTTGATATGCTAAATTCTACGGCCTTTAAATGATCAACATGATCAAAACTTTGCTGTTGTACACAATCTACTACATGCCTTGATTAGTTTAAACTTTTTTAAGTAAGTAAAAGGCCCAAGGACAGAACTATTCAAAGCTGGTCAATAACCGCAGATATATTGTTAGAAAAACAAAAACCTTGACTTCCTAATTATGTGTACTTGTTTTATATAATTAATTTATTTTGGTCTGGTTAATGTCATGGCATCTGTTTTATATATAGTTAATTGAATCTGTGATGTATGTTTCTGACACAGCTTGAAACCTATAATAAAATATTGATAAAAAAGTAAGTAAAAGGCCTTTTAGTCTATTTGTAAAAAACATCCAACTTCAGCTCATAGTTCACTTGTCTAGTTTGCAGGCCAGTAGTCGTGTGATGGAGTTGGATCACATGGATGGGAAACTGAAGATCCAGTACTCGGACCGGCTGGTGAGTTTACTCAGAGAGGTTCGACAGCTCTCCGCCCTGGGCTTCACCATCCCTGCTAAGATCCAGCAGGCGGGAAACACCGCAGAGAAGTTCTACCGACAGGCCATCATCCTCAAACAGGTGTGTGAACACACACATACACACGGACTGGAGGTTTTTCTTACACTGTACACATGCTGAAAGTACCAATATGACTACTAACCCAACGAGTGACATTCCTAGACAAGATTCTAGTCTAGAATGTTCTCTGTTTCAGGTTGCATTAGGAAGTTAGATTCATTTATGTGAATCAGTTCGTTCATATCATTGAAATGAATCACTGATTCATTTGAATCAGTTGATTCATTTGAAATGAATCACTGATTCATTTGAGTCAACACTTAAGATAATTCGCTCCAGATAAATACTGCTCTGAAGTCAGTTATATAATCTTATTGTTATTCAGTTAAAAGATACTCACCTCTTACATAGTTTAATTATAACAAGCTACTCTTTGTTAGTAGCTTGACTGTAGTTTAACAACTTTACGTTTTAATTCGCTTGTAGTTTAGCTTCCCCCATACTGTATTCTTAGGTCAAATATTGTGTCGTATGTAGACTTGTGTTGCGAGTACAAGTGTATTTGTGTATTTAACAGGTGGCTCATTTCTACAACACCATCGATCAGCAGATGATACCTTCCCAACGACCCATGATGCTCGGCTGTGCTCTGGCCTTTGAGCAGGTCATCAAGGTAATCCTTCTGCGCTGAGAACATTTCCTAGAGCCATGAAACTGTATTTTATAGTATTGTACAATATATATATATATATATATTTTCTCTTTTGTTCACCAAGGCTGTGTTTATTTGATCAAAAATACAGTAAAAACAGTAATTTTGTGAAATATTATTACAATTTAAAATAACTGTTTTCTATGTGAATATATAGTAAAGTGTAATTTATTCCTGTGATCAAAGCTGAATTTTCAGCATCATTACTCCAGTCTTCAGTGTCACATGATCCTTCAGAAATCAGTATAATATGATGATTTGATAACTTTTGATCAATTTAATGCATCCTTGCTGAATAAAAGTATTAATTTCTTTCAAAAACAACAACACAATTCTTACTAGGGTTGGGTATCGATTGAATTTTAATGAATCCGATACCGATTCTGCTTATCAGTTCCTAATTTCGATTCCAATGAGGTCAAAAAACAAACATAGATATCATTCACATTTATTCTAAGTCTTAAGGCCTCATTATACTTCTGCGTCGGACCTACGCCGGAGCCTATACGCCGTAGGCAACGTGTTGGTTTTAATTTATACTTCTGTGTCGTTGTCCGCGTTGACGCGTACCTAAGGAGCGTGTGAAACCCCAAGGGAGGGGTTCTGGCAGACCAATCACAGCGCTTGTGTCCGCGTAGAATTGACGCGTTGTTACATTTTTGGAGAGGTGCACGTCAGGGTACGCCGTAGGGTACGCGCGCTACACACAGCCTACGACGTAGCTACGGCGGCAGTTCGACGCAGAAGCATAAAACAGGCTTTAGTCTAAATCAATCAGGCTAAAGAACACTTACTCAAGGAACTTTTGCCTGTGGTTTAAAAATACCACACCAAAAACAACTAGCCTAACGAAGATACATTTCAAGCATTATTATAGACAAGTAAAACACTCAGTAATTAAAAAAGAACAAATAAACAAATTAGAAATCACACAAAAAATACAACTGAACAAAGATACGATTGAAATAAACCGTGTGAAACTGTAATCAAATGTGAAATAAAACTGCACTTTATAATTAAAATATATATTACAAATATAGATACAAAAGTTATAAGCGAGTGGATTTCCTCTTTGTCTTTTGTTCTTTGTTTAAAGCAGGTTTATTAGGCTGCTGTCACTTTAAGACTAACGCTCGTATCCAATATACTGTTACACACGTTTTCTTTCTTAACGGTTTACGTTAATTTAAGACTGAGTTTACGAGGATTTTTTGACATTTGTGTGTGTGTATTTGTCCGTTCAAGCGGCAAAAGATGCGGAAGACGACTCAATTCAGTATTGCGTACATACAGTATGAGAGGCAGCTTTCTGTGCGCATGGTTTGGATGTGTGACACATCACGTATCCGAGTCCTGACCTTAAGTATCCGATTCCAGAATTGGAATAGATTTTCGATTCCCATCCCTAATTCTTACTGACCCCAAACGGTATTTTGCATGATAAATGAGTACAGGCAGTGTTTTGAGTGTCACAGTATAATTTGTTGTACAATAGAACCCACGGTCTCAATCTCAGGGCGAAGGCGGAAAGCTCCAGATCACGTGGGAGAATCCTAAAGAGCTGGAGCTGTACATTAGTAAACTGCAGAGCGCCGCTGAGAGACTCTCCACGGAGAACCGCAAACTCAGGAAGTGGCACACCGACTTCACTGACAAGGTGATCTCTTTTTCCTCCACCTTTAACCTGCACGTTTGGAGCATCAAGGCACACATGAACATGGAAGAGCTGGCTGACTAGCTTTAGCTGTGTGTGTGTGTGTGTGTTTTATAGGTGGTGTGTCTGATGGGAGTGGATCTCTTGCGTCAGCAGCAGAAATGGAAAGATGGTCTTCAGGATCTCAGGACTGGATTTGCCACGCTGGAGTCTCAGGTGATCACGAGTCTTCTGTCACTTCACAGTGAACGCTGCTCCACACAAACTCATCTCTGCGTCTGCTCTGAGTTTACATCACTTATTGTGCTTTCGGGAACACAACAATCTTCCCAAAGTTGTAATGAGAAGTGCTTATAATCCGGCTGTTGGCAACAAAAGAGAAGTTTAAGGGCTTCTTTAAATATATTGCTATTGTCATTTTATAGTAAACATTATTATTATAAATTTTTTCTTAAATCCTTGATTTATTATTTTAGTGATTAGTGATTTTGTATAATGTTTTATATAATAATAATAATTTTAAAATGTTTAAATTTAAAAAGCAACAGTTTTGTCTGTGCTTGTTTGTAGGGTTGCACAAGTTGGCCAAAAATTATGTGATTATATATCAATATCTGTGACCCGCTCTGGCGAAATGAGTCGGAAGTCGCAACGTTCTATTTTAAGATATGGGCCGATTATGTGGAAAAACAATGAAATAATAGTTGTTGTTTTTTTGTTGCTAAATTTCAAACAACAGACATTCAAAAATAATCTCCTAAAGTTTCGTAGTCCAGATAATTGAGTAAAGGTATTTAAATGACTATTAAAGTTTACAAAGTTTTACTAAATTCGCTGGAAATGAATATTGCTTTTCTCAACTCCTCTCGTCACCTCTGAGCATTTCCCGGGTATCCCCTGAAACGTCTCTGCTCTCCAAATATGGTGATACACGTTGTATAGAACCAATCAAAAAGCTTAGAAATGTACACAAACGCTGATCATTTGTCAATGGGAAGCCCCGTTTCGACTGACCGGCACGCGATTGGTCCAGCCATCCTCCTGTCAGACTCGCGGCGCTCTGTGTAAACAAGCTAGCAGATCTCCTCAGAAAAATGAAATATTATTAATTTGAGAAATGTCGCTGTCAAAAGAGAGCAAAGTCGCCAAAAGCGTTGAACTCACTGGAGGCTTCTAACCTAAGCTCTGCTGCTGGTCATCAAGAGTGGCTAAGGCTAGTCAGTGATTGTTTTGAATCTGGAGACGTGTCATCCTCTGATGACAGCGAAAGTGACAGCCCTGTGGTATTTATCGTGTATGGATGTGAGTGAGTGCAATTATTCTGTGAGTGTATTTATCTGCAAGGAGAATCCATTACAATGTGTTTGATTTATTGTAACCCAATATTTAACTGTTGGTATCTCCGTTATGAATTTGTTACACTGTTATTGTCAACTAGCCTACACAAAGATATGATTGCATAGGCTAACATTATTTGTTCTCTGTTTCCTTGTCTCTCTGCCTCTCTCACTTTCTCTCTCTCTCTCACAGACACACAGACACACACACACACACACACACACACACACACACACACACACACACACACACACACACACACACACACACACACACAGAGAGAGAGACACACACACACAGACACAGACACACACACCCTCTCTCAAGCAAAACTGTAGCACCTCTGTTCAATCTTTCTGATTTTAGTAAATGTTTGTAAAAGTGCCTTTTAAATTATTTATTAAAATAAAAACTTTAAAATAATTTGAGCTTCAGCCTGGTTTAATAGCATGTATTAATGTCTTTGGTCAAATTAAGCTGTACAATAAATAGTTTATCCCTTTAAATGCAATGGATTTTGAAAGATATCAACAAAAAAACGGGCAAAAAAACTTTTAAAGCGATTTTCAATTGGAAAAAGAGGGCAGATGACCATAATTAAAATGTGTATATCTTTACAACCATTCAAGGTATGACTTTGACTAGGATATCATTTGAAAGCTTATGGTTAATCTCCTCTTTCATTAATACCAAAATCTCAAATGTGAAATTTGGGTCACTGTGACTCATTTTGCTGGATCAGGTCACATATATCAGTTATCAATAAATATATATATATATTTGTGTGAATTTACAAAGGGTACAGCAATTTAATAAATGCATACATTCCTTTTTTCTTTTTTACAACTACTAAAGGTGGACAATTAAATCAAATTTTAAACAAAATAGAAAAATAAAAATCAGTTATTTCAGAAAAATCATATTATTTATGTTCCGTATGTTCAATTATGTTCAATCATATTATTTATGTTAAAATTCATATTATTTATGTATAATAATTTTATTTTACAGTACAACTGTCTTAATTGCTTAATTTTTCAAAATTCAAACCATCAAGCTATAGTCATAGTGATATATAATCACACAGCTTTTGGCAAACCTTGGCATGATTTCGATCAGAAAACCAGATTTGCCCTTCTACCTTCTAAAGCAGCTTCCTAACTGAAACTGAACCTGATATATGCCTTGTTAGGTGGCATAATAGTGTCTAAAATGCTGTCTATGTAGGCTCAGTGTTTCTACCATCATCCTTAAACATGCCTGGATGTGTGTGTGTGTGTGTGTGTGTTCAGGGGTTTCGTACAGGAGACATGAGGGCCTGGCGTCAGCACTGGAACCATCAGCTGTATAAAGCTCTCGAGCATCAGTATCAGGTGGGACTGGAGGCCCTCAACAAGAACCTGCCGGAGATTAACATCGACCTCATCTTCAAGTAAGAGCCCTTTCCTCTTGATGCGTCTTAAAGGACTAGTTCACTCAAAAACACTCAGTTATTGACTCACAAAAACTCGTGTGTCTCCAGGCAGGGGCGGCTGCAGTTCCGTCCTGCGTTCGAAGAGGTCAGGGCAAAATACTACCGTGAGATGAAACGGTTCATCTGCATCCCGAACCAGTTTAAGGGCGTGAGCGAGACGGGAGAGGAGCCCATATTCACCTGCATGATCGAACGCAACGCCAGCGGCTTCTTGACCATCTTCAGCAAAGCTGAACTCCTCTTCAGTCGACTCACACAACTGCTGGACAAGTTTAAGGTACCGCACACTGCGCTTCAAACCCCGGTGAGCCGTCACACTGGGTAACGTCAGTGATGCACTAATGAGAAGGCCGTTCCAATTACACGCAGCAAAATGTTGCTTCCTTTTGAGATTTTAGCTGATTTTGACTATAAACAAAGGCAACATCATATCATTAAACTGGTTGCATATCATTAAACGGATGCATTAAACTGATCAAAAGTGATTACAATTTTATTTCAAATAAATGCTTTTCTTTTGAACTTTCAATTCTTCAAAGAATCCTGGAAAAATCCACAGAAATATGAACTGTTTTCAACAATTCAAAGTTTCTTGAGCATCAAATCATCATATTATACTGATTTCTGAAGGATCATGTGACACTGAAGACTGGAGTAATGATGCTGAACATTCTAAATTCAGAGTATAAGACGCTTCTTTCAATTAATGGACCCTTTTGAACGGTACAGTATATCCTCCAAAGATAGAGAAATCCCAGAATACACTGCAAAATTCTCTTAAAATTGTTAGTTGAGGGAAACGTCGATTATAGTTATAAGTTCTGGACAAATAATTCACGCATGGTGGATTCCATTTTTATTAGAATATTAGAACACGAAGGGAATTTCGGCACATAAAGGTCATGAACTGAGGTCACTTTTAAAGTGATGTTCTAGAAAACACCGTGATCACCCACACACACACACTTACAACCAGATCGCCTGTTTATTAGGCATTACCTGTGGCTTAAAACCGAGTGAACTGCCTACCTAGATATGTTCAGTGCATCACCCATGATGCCCAAAATGCAGCTTAGAGCAGTGCACGAGTTTAGTGCATCAGTGTTAGCATCTATTTATTGTGTTTTTGCATTTACAAACTTCCATTCTTGAAATGCCGTCTGCTTTCAATTGTGGTTTAGACTAGAGAACACTCTGGCAAAGGTTCTTGTGATGCTTTAATACTGTCACGGGGAATCCCAGCCCACTCGCACACAAACGCACTTCTGATTCCTGCCGCCCACACAGAGGGGAAACGGCCTGAGCGCTTCCTCTTTAGCAGCATGACTGGGAAACCTCATACACTCGTTCTGTGTGAGATGTGTGTGTGTGTGTCTGCTAACAGCAGATGTCCGATCATTGAGCAGGTGCTGCTTTAATTAGCTGTAGTTCACTGACAGTGATCCTTCATCATAGTGTCATTAACTTGCGTATATGCATAATTAAGAAGCGTGTTCATTGCAGATCTGAAATGACAGCTCAGCGTTTTGCTCATTTCATCACTTCCTAAGAAAGCGACCCAATAAAAGCTTTTGCATAAAGGTTCGAGCGGTTCATTTCAGTTTTGCTCGATTGGAGTTTTTTATGTGGCTAATAACAAAAGGGAAGGTTTGCGAGCAAAATTTTGAGAACTCCAAAATAAGCACACAATCGCCACATAATCTACAATATATGAGTTTAGTATCTGAATGAATAAGTTTCTTCAACTTTTGACCCTCAAACTGGTTTTTACGTCGGGACCCAGTGCAGTACCAACATTATTTATTGCACGAAATATCAAAATGTCCTTAAAATCAATGAAATGCTTTAACATCACAATGAACTGGTCAAGCAATATGCAAAATAATAACAGATCTAACTGCATATTTAAGTTTCTAAATGTGTCTTTGGAGCAGTGTTGTTATTTGTTAACTAAAGTTATTAAAAAATGTTTTTTGTTCATTGAAATAAAGCTGAAATTACATAAAATATTAATATTAGATACAAAAAAAAAAACTTAAATGAAAACTAGCAACTTTGCAACTGACTGAAATTAGAGTTTAAGTTGATGTACTAAACTTACTAAAACTTGAAATAATTTCAAGCTAAGTAGAAATATTTATAAAAAAACTGATTAAAATGACATAAGAACATTATAATCAAACAATCAAAATATGAATAAATACTATAATAGTATAGTATATTATCGAATAGCACTGCTCCAGAGCCAATAATTCACAGGATAATTAAAGTTGATCTTTATTGTGAGTCCATATTTAACAGTCTGGGTTGTATTTTCTTTTCTTCCAGGTAATTTTGACTAGTTTCTTCTTCAATGCTTCACATGAATTTGCGCCAGAGTTTGTTTGGAATGCGTGACCTTTGACATTAAGGACTTTTTAGAGCTGTGTAAGCTGTGTGAACTATACATATTTAAATGGTTAGTCTAGTCACTTGTTCCCTTTTACATTTAGCATTTCCCCGACCGACCCGATTAAGATTTTTAACGTAGCTCATCCCAGACGAGAGGGTTTGCAGCTCATATTCTGCCAGATAAGTGAAAAATTGGTGTAGGAAACTCAGTCGTGGGTGAATCTGAATTCAGAATCTGATGTGATCTGTAACATCAGGCCTCCTGAGTCCGGATTATTTAAAAGTGTTTCCCTGTGTGTCTGTGTCCAGGACTGGGTGGTTCTGGGGCAGGTGGATGTAGATGTTCTGGTGGAGAAACACCTTCACAGTGTCCAGGACTGGGAGAGAAACTTCAAAGCTCTCAAAGCCAAAGGAAAAGAAGCCGAGCGGCTGCCCAGGTATCTGTCCTGTGTGTGTGTGTGTGTGTGTGTGTGTGTGTGTGTGTGATCACACCCTGATCAGCCAAAACATGGACTCTACAAGAGCCCTGAAGGTGTCCTGTGGTCTCCGGCACCCAGACGTCAGCAGCAGATCCTTCAAGTCCTGTAGGTTGTGTGTTAGATCGAGCTTGTTAATCCCGCACATCTCACACATGGATTGAGATCTGGGGAGTTTGGAGGCCAGAGCAAAACCTTAAACTCTTCGTCATGTTCCTCAAACCATTCCTGATCAGTGTGTGCAGAGTGACAGGGCTCATTATCCACTTCCACCAGTAACACCAGTGTCCTGACGGGCTGGACCTGCTCTGCAACAATCCCAGCAAGCGATATCCGTCTCTAGGTGAACTATAGACCCGGTATAGTCCGGCTATGAGTAACACACTTCTAGACAAAATAGCCTTGAGTTTGGTTACATGTCGTTTTTGCCGGAATAACTTGCGAGATGTGTGATATTCCATCATGTAAGCAAAGTCAACAGTGATTACAAGGTGTTTGAATTCATTTCTTCACTCTTTTCATTTCTTTGTCTAATTGATGACGAGTCTATTATTGGGCATCTATTACATTTTCACTGACAGCCCAAATTTCTTCTTGTTTTAGCCTAGACGTCTTTATCTATTAAACGTCTTTTAAACGCAAAATTGCTTGCTGGGATGTTAAGTAGGTGTCACGTGTCAAATCGACGTCCACATGAATGACCGGGTTTCCCAGCAGAACACTGACCAGAGCACCACACTCCCTCCACCGGCCTGTCGTTGTCCCATAATGCATCACTTCCCCAGGTAAACGCCGCACACGTACACGGCCATCTACGTGATGTAAAAGCAAACGGGAATCATCGGACCAGACGACCGTCTTACGCTGCTTCAAGGTTCAGTTCTGACGCTCTCCTGCCCGTTGTGGACACTCTCGACGGTGGACAGGGGTCATCATAGACGATCTGATTGGTCGCTTAACACAGTGTGACACATTCCTCCCATAACCATCATTAAAACTGTGTGGCTCGTGTCACTGTAGACCTTCTGTTGGCTCGGATCAGACGGGATGGTCTTCATTCCCTCATGCATCAAACCTGTCGCCAGTGTGTGTGTGTGTTCCTCCTCGGACACTGTTGGTAAATCCTCAGCACTGCTGACCGGAGCGACACACAAGCCTTGAGTTTCAGAGACACTCGGACCCAGGTCACATGTTGATCACGAGAACTGATAGTTTGCACACCATCTAATCTACCCAGACCTTAATATGTGGCCTTGTTAGGAGATTCACCTGAGACTGCTCATAATGTTTTGGCTCATCAGTGTGTGTTTGATAAGTAGTGCTGCATTTAACACTGTGTGTGTGTGTGTGTGTGTGTAGCACAGAGAAGGTTGACTGCATCACGGTGAACTGTGAACCTGTCAGAGTAGCCGTGGACGATCTCATCCAGAAGTTGTTTGACGCTCTCCTGACGTCCCTGAGGAGATCCATCCAGGGTGAGATCAGATATTCACATATTCAACACACACTGTTCTCATGGTGTCTTAAAGTGGCAGTTCACCCAAAAATGAGAATGAGCCCATGATTTACTCACTCTCAAGCCATCCTAGGTGTGTATGACTTTCTTCTTTCAGATGAATACAGTCAGAGTTATATTAAATAATATCCTGGCTCTTCTGCTTTATAATGGCAATGAATGGAGGATGAGATTTTAAAGCCCATAAAAGTTCATCCATTCATGATAAAAGTAATCCATACGACTCCAGGGGGTTAATAAAGGCCTTCATTTTTTTTTTTTTATATAAAGCTAATGTGAAATAAAATATAAATATTAGGTGCAAAACTTAAAACTCACTGAAATAATATATAGTTGAAGTATTCAGATCTCAACAAGCACAGACTATAACACAGATCTTTCCCGTGGTGTTTATGAGATCAGATGGTCCAACACTGACCTCTGCTGGTCGTGTTTGCACAGTGTGTGTGTTCACTTGTATAAAACTAGTGTTCTGTGTGTGTGTGTGCAGGTCACATTCAGGTTATCGATTCATTCGTGAGCAGTGCAATGGAGACGTTGTCCTTGCGTCCCGAGAGCATCGATGAGATTGGAGAGGCCGATGCCAAACACAGCCAATTACAGTCCCAGAAACCTGAGGTACATCACCATCAACACCACATTCATTGTCAGATGGATAAAGTTCTTCTTCACGAAAACTCTGAGTGTGTGTGTGTGTGTGATTGTGTCTGAGTGACATTATTCTAGCCAAGAACCGGCAGCTTGTAAAGATATTCTGCTGTGCTGATATGTGGTGTTAATGTTGTGTGTGTGTGTGTGTGTTGTACTGATGTTGTGCTGATGTTGTGTGCAGATACTGCCTCAGTTCCAGCAGGCGGAGGAGAAGAACAGGCTGTTGCGCTCCGTGGCGGGTGGAGGTCTGGACACCATCAGCTCCCTGAGAGCCAAATGGGACAAATTTGAGCTCATGATGGAGAGTCATCAGCTCATGATTAAAGAACAAGTACAAACACACACCACATATACACACTAATACACACACACACACACACACACTGTTTCGTACATTTAGAATCGTAACCAATAGAATCTTGTAACCATATTTGTCTTTTTTATATATTTTTTATAAAATGCTGTTTCATATGCGCCTTTAACTACAAGATGTCACGAACCAGAGTTGTTATCGTTAACTGAAACTAAAAATTTTAATAAAATAAATGTTAACAGAAATAAAATGTGATTTTATTTTAGTTAGTTGGCGTGGCAAATTTTTACATTTTCATTTAGTTGAAGTACTCACATTTCTGAAACTCAAACTAAATTTAACTAAAATTAAAATGAAAACATTACACAATATCAGTAGAATTGTGCAATTTTTTTTTATTTACAATATTTATACAATAAAATACTGTTTCAGTGTTGTTATTGTTAACTAAAACTAATATAAATGTTAACAGAAATAAAATGTTTATATAAAAAATATACTTTTTTTAACCTTTATTTTTTATTTATTTTTATTTCCAAAGCAAAATGTAATTTTCAGTGAGTTGAAGTACTCAAATGACTAAAACTAAATCATTAAAATAAAAAATAAACATTGAAAATATGTGACTAAATGACTAAAACTTTAACTAAAATTAAAATGAAAACATTACACAATATCAGTAGAATTTTGCAACATTTTTGTCTTTTTTATTTACAATATTTATACAATAAAATACTGTTTCAGTGTTGTTATTGTTAACTAAAACTGATATAAATGTTAACAGAAATAAAATATATATATAAAAAATATACTTTTTTTAACCCTTATTTTATTTTATTTATTTTTTATTTCCAAGGCAAAATGTAATTTTAATTGAGTTGAAGTACTCAAATGACTAAAACTAAAAAACATAGAAAATATAATAAAAACTTATTGAAATGTTTAATTGAGTTGAAATTACTAAAACGAAAACTGAAATATAAATGAATAAAAACGAAATAGACATATTTACAAATAATAACATCACAAACGCACAACAAAATGACTAAAACTTTACCTAAACTGAAAAAAATAAAAATAAAAACAAATTTAAAACATGAATAAATACAACGATAGTATATTAATGATACTAAAATAACGCTGTCATGAATAAGAAGACAGTTTTTATTAAGATGACACCAATGGCATTAGAGTCATTCTGAGTCAGTTCAGTGAGTTCAGTGATTCAGCTTAAAGGACCGGCTCTGATCACTCATCAGTGTTAGAGGCATTGTTGGTTAGCGTTGTGTGAATTGTTGTGCAGTGAGGCTGTAAACACACTGTGTTTCTCAGGTGGAGGTGATGAAAGGGAACGTGGAGTCGCGGGTTCAGCTTTACCTGCAGGACCTGCAGAAGTTCAGAGCTCGCTGGGACCAGCTCAAACCCGGGCATGACATCATCGAGTCAGGTGACCACGAGGCTCTGCAGCGCTGCGTCCAGAACATCCGGGACCGACGAGCCGAGTTCGACGAGCTGGAGAACACGCGCACAAAACTCACGTGTGTGACTTCACTTCTGCACTCAATTCAAAAAACACTTTATTTGTCCCCAAGTGGGAAATTAACGTAGAGTCACGTAAACATCATACATTTAATTAATAACACAATGAGCACGGAATACATATGAATTATAATCTGCTACAAGCAGATACCTAAAAAACAAGTCCATACCATGCATAAGAATGAATAAATACGTAAATATATATGTGACCCTGGACCACAAAACCAGTCACATGGGTCAATTTTCGGAAATTGAGCTTTATACATCATCTGAGAGCTGAATAAATAAGCTTTCCATTGATGTGTGGTTTGTTATGATAGGACAATATTTGGTCGAGATACAACTATTGTAAATCTGGAATCTGAGGGAGCAAAAAAATCGAAACATTGAGAAAATCTCCTTTAAAGTTGTTCATTTATGTTGGCGATTGTGCAGCATTCACTCACACACATACATGCTTTATATATTTACGGTAGGAAATGTACTAAATCTCTTCATGGAACATGATCTTTACTTAATATCCTCATGAATTTTGACCCATACAATGTATTGTTGGCTATTGCCACAGATATACCCGTGCGACATGTGACCGGTTCTGTGATCCAGGGTCACATATGAATATAACTGCAGTAAAAAATAAAATATACTATGAAATGATCATAGTAAATGTGTGTGTGTGTGTGTCGTAGGGAGGACTGTGAACACTTCCACCTGAGCGCTCCTGACGTGTCTCTGGCGTCCGACACGCTGAGGGATCTGAAGGAGTGTTCGGAGATGTGGGAACTTTACGAGGAGTTCCAGCAGGGACTGGATGAGAGCGCACAGCAGGACTGGATTTCCTTCAGGTCACAGTCACAGAAACCCGGCAGGAATTTCTGCGCGGACTTTCAGAGTCTCTGTGTGTGAGACACAAACTCAGCGACACAGCATGTTTCATCTGTGTGTGTGTTTTCCCTGCAGGAGTAAGACCCACGTGTTCGAGGAGTTTTTGTTCGCGTGGCACGACCGACTGAGGAAGCTCGAGGAGCAAACCAGCATGTCCGTCAAATTGCAGAAGGAAGTGGACGGATACAAGGTCACATGGGTGGATTATTCGGGTTGTTTACTTGTGTTCTGTGGAAATTCTGTTGCACATGTAGGACGGGTCACAGGTCATTTGGAGGGTTTGTTCCAGTATGTCAGAGCTAAAATTAGTGATTCTGCTTATTTTGCAAAGCCTTGTGTGAAACAAGCTCAGCTGTTTTAAAAATACCACTTTCAATAGCTAATTTTTTAAGTTCAAATTCGTTCGGATGGTTCATTTCAATGAACGGGTTTCTCAGAGTTTGATCAAAATAAATCTTTAGTCAAAAACTGCAGTTTATAAGTATGTTTATAATTCAGCTATTAAAGGTCAGATGTTGTTAGATTTATTTAGAGTAACATATTATTATTTAGGTAAATTATTATTATTCTTTTTGTACCGCCCTATTCGGACGGTAATTGTTTCTCATGGGGGACGTCTGTGTAAAATAAATTAGCATTGCACTAATAAAACTCACGGTATTTGCTAGCTGTAAACAAAATGTCTGTTATTTCTCACACAATTAATACATTTATATTTAATTTAATAATAGGAAAATAATAAACAATTTATTATTTGATATTTTAAGTTAAGGCACACTCTTATTTACATAAGATACACATTTGACCTTGCTGCTTGTTAGACTACTGAAATGATTTGTTGTGCAAGCCGTCATTTATATAAATGTAGGCTGTGTATTAAATCATAATAATGGGCCTTTTCAAAGGTTTGTGCTCTTTTTTTTTTCTCTCCTTTTTTTTTACTTCTTGAAAAAAAAAAAGAGGAAATAAAAAAAGAGTAGTGAGAAAGTAGTGAAAAAGAGTAGTTCACTGTAGTGAAGCGGTGATGCAATATTGTTTGTTTAAAGGGTTTCCAGTATTTCAGTGTTAAAAGTGTCCATAATTAAAATGATTACCGTAAAGCACAACAGTTGCAGTACGGTGCTTGGCAGTGGTCAGAAAGGATTTACGAAACAACTTCTGGATTTATCCCCTCTTATAAACTCAGAGATGTGGATTGTGACAGCAGTTACATTACTATACAACATAATACACATATACAAAAAAAAAAGTAGGTAGTTTAAACATGACATTCTGCAGTTAGACAGCAGTGACATCACAGACTAACTAAAATACTCTCTGTCCCCATGAGAAACACATACTGTCTGAATAGGGCTACTTAAAATGATAAGACTGTTTTTTTTTTTGCTTTATTAAATGTACTTGTAGATGGGCAGATGAAGCTTTACAGTGGTGTGTGTGTGTGTGTGTGTGTGTGTTTTAGGCCGTAGTTCCCGTGTTAAAGTACGTGCGCGGTGAGCACCTCTCTCAGGAACACTGGCTGGATCTGTTCCGGCTCATCTCTCTTCCCAGAGGAACCACACTAGAGACACTGCAGTTCAGAGACCTGCTACGAGTGGCCCACAACATCATAGACAAAGCCCTGGAGCTCAAGGTGCACACACACACACACACACACACACACACACACACACACACAAAAAAAAAACACTTTTTGCACACAAAAAGTCCTCACAAAGTAGGGAATCTCAACTTTTACTCTCCTTGTGGGGTAATTTGGTCCTCACAAGTATAACAAAAACTCACACACACACACACACACACACACACACACACACACACACACACACACACTAAACAAAACAAAACACTAAAAAAAAACCTCACACACAAAAAGTTCTCACAAAGTAGGGAATCTCAACTATTACTATCCTTTTGGGGTCATTTGGCCCTCACAAGTATAACAAACAAACACACACACACACATACACATACACACACAATCACACACAATCACACACACACACACACACACACACACACACACACACACACACACACACACACACACACACACACACACACACACACACACACACACACTCACTCACTCACTCACTCACTCACTCACTCACTCACTCACTCACTCACTCACTCACTCACTCACTCACTCACTCACTCACTCACTCACTCACTCACACACACACACACACACACACATGTTTACCTTTCTGTCAAACTGTAGACTTTCAGTCTGTCCTCATCCGAACACTATGTCCCCTCCAGGCGTCAGGTGTGTGTCTTCATTAGTGAAATGCTGCACAATACGACACAACAGCTGTTTAATATTCATGAGGAGCACAAATGATAGTTTCTCCAGTTTGATTCCCCATAAACACACAGTACTCATCCCTCTCTCTCTGAGCAGGATCTGAACAGTCGCGCTCAGGCGGAGGTCACCATCCGCGAGGCCCTGCGCGAGCTGGAATTATGGGGCGCCGGCGCGTGTTTCACCCTGACGGATTACACGGACAGTCAGAGCCAATCTCTGCGTGTCATCAAGGACTGGAGGGACACGGTTAACCAGGTGGGGGACAACCGGTGCCTCCTGCAGTCGCTCAAAGACTCGCCCTATTACCTGCGCTTCCAGGACAAAGTGTCTCTGTGGGAAACCCGACTGGCCGACCTCGACGAGTACCTCCAGAACCTCAACACCATTCAGAGGAAGTGGGTCTACCTTGAGCCCATATTTGGGCGTGGGGCGTTGCCGCGGGAACAGGCCCGCTTTCAAAGGGTGGACCAGGATTTCAGGTAAGCAGGGATGCTGGGACAGGTGTGAGACAAACAAGTGCAGAATCCCTCACCTGTGTGTGTGTGTGTGTGTGTGTGTGTGTATGTAGGACGATCATGTCAGATGTTCAGAGGGACAACAGGGTCACGTCTCTCACGACTCGAGCTGGAATCAGAAACTCTCTCGTCACCATCTTGGACCAGTTACAGCGCTGCCAGAAGTCCCTCAATGAGTTCCTGGAGGTAAGCCTATGTTCTTGTCTTGGTTCGGGACACGTTCTGCTGTTTTTTCTCTCCATTTAAATTAGGGATGCACTGATATAACATTTTTGGCTAATAACGATAACTTCTTTATATTTTTAAATTCTTTACACAGGGTTCCCGCGGGGTCTTAAAAAGTCTTAAATTCTGAACTTTAAATTTAAGGCCTTAAAACGTCTTAAAAACAGCCAGATTTTCATCCGCGGTCTTAAATTTCATTTAGTCAGGTCTTAAAAAAGATTTTACCCTCGTTCATTTCCAGAAACGCTGGCCGCATAAAGTTATTACAAAGTAGCAAAAAAGTATCGAAGTCGCTCGCCAAGAGGCAGTTCACATATCGCGTCTTTTTCGCGCTCAAGTTCATTCAAATGTAGGCGCGCTTATAATTGAAGCGACGCGCTCGTTTTTTTCCAGGCGCAGCGACATGAAATGCGGGTGCACCCAAACACTACGGGTGTTTTTCTCTTCTCCGTAAATAAATCTTGTAACAGAGCTACAGCAAGCGTTTTTCGGCGGTGGAAATCCATTAGCCACTAAAACTTTTTTGTCATTGTGGAGAGCGCAGTGCATGGTTGCGTAGCAACGACAGACGCCACGGGAAAATCGGACCGAATTTTACTATTAATAATAAAAGATAAGCTAAACTGTATTGTAAATGTCAGTAAATAATTTTTTATAAAAAGAATGAGTCAAAAAAGATAGATTAAAGTCTGAAATATGTGAGGTTTATCTTTTTATAAAAACCTTTTTTGTCAACTTTATTTGAACTTGTACATGTTAGTATATCACATGTTGCAAGACACTTTTAAAATCTGGCTATCATTTTTAATCGTATTATTTTAATGTTTATGTTAGTGTGTATTGATGCTAATTTTATTTGTTATTTGCTGTTTTTCGACATAAAACTTGGTGAATTGATTTCATTGTGTAGTATTAGTACTTTTTGAACAGGATTCTGTGATAACAGTGATAATTTTTGGCACTATAATAATTAAATTAAATGTTCATGCCATTTCATCTCTAGTTATGATCAACTAAAATCAACTAATTATGTGTTTTTTTACAGTAGGCCTATAATATGCAAAATACAATTTTCTATAAAAATAATTATATCTGATTCTGTTCTTTTCTCTGACACGCGTTGTTGGGTCTGGAAGGTTACTAATGTGATTGCTTTATCTGTAAATTAAGTTAATGCTTTTTCAATTACTGAAATTATTGAAATAAAATGAATTCTTTGATTTGAATATTTTTTTGGCAATGCGTCGTGTAGGTCTTAAATTTCAATCTTTATGGTCTTAAAATGTCTTAAAAAGGTCTTAAATTTGACTAACTGAAACCTGCAGGAACCCTGTTATATTTGAAAGCTGATAACCAACATATTGGCCGATAAATCAAAAAGCAAAATTTTTATATCATTTTTGAGATCCTGATTAAAAAAACAAAAGTCTCACCATTAAAATCCATGTCCCAAACACACAATCATGATGATGTTTTTTGAAGTGATTCCAATCATATTTCAAGCAATTCAAAACCATCATGTTGAACAGTGTGAATGACAGTAGAAATAATCAATATTAAAATATTTATTTTATATATAATATATAGGTTTAATATAAATTATGCCTGAAAAATATCTATTATATATTTTTTATAATATTGTTATATTAATATATAAATATTTAAATATAAATATATACAGTATATTCATTCGACCCCTGTGTGACCCATGCAGGAGAAGCGTTCTGCATTCCCTCGCTTTTACTTCATTGGAGACGACGATCTACTGGAGATTCTCGGACAGGCCACAAACCCTACTGTCATACACACACACCTGAAGAAACTCTTCGCAGGTAACACACACACACACACACACACACACACACGTGTTCACAATGATCACACAAACAGCTGCACATAGAGACATGGATGATTGTGTGTTGAAGGCATCAGCAGTGTGGAGTTCGATCCGAGCTTCCAGAGCATCACAGCCATGAAGTCACTGGAGGGCGAGACGGTGGCGCTCCAGAACACCATCAGCATCTCCAACGACGTGGAGGTCAGACCTCCGTCATGCTGTCTGTCTGGACATGTTTTACATAGTTGTGCTTGGAGTCCGTTGTTTTATTTG
Source organism: Rutilus rutilus (assembly GCF_951802725.1). NCBI lineage: Eukaryota > Metazoa > Chordata > Actinopteri > Cypriniformes > Leuciscidae > Rutilus > Rutilus rutilus. The sequence continues at coordinate 4,438,385 of NC_140223.1, forward strand.
TGGTAACACAGTGAAACATGCCAGATTGTGTGGACGTCATTTTTGGCCAGGCTGTCATGCAAAGAAATCATGAGCACAAGAGAACCAACGAAATACTAATAACTGATTATGTTGTAGTCAGTGAATGCTTTTTCATGTGAGCTTTTTGTTTTTAGTAAAATAAAACCTGTTTGCCTTTTTGCCAAATCATTTTGTCAGATCAATATCTTAAGTTTAGTGTTTTCTTCATTCATATAAAAAATAAAATAAACAGAATACATATATAGTTTGGTTCTTTTATGTATAATATTCCTTTAATTTTGTGGATTTGTGTCAGGTTTGACAAATTTTATGTATATGTTATATTTAGCAATATTTTATATTTTAATATTACTTTAATTTTGTAGGTTGGTGTCAGATCTGGCTGAGCGCTCTCTCTCTCTCTCTCTCTCTCTCTCTCTCTATATATATATATACAAGTTATATTCATTGACTTATTTATATTTATTATTTATATATATATACTGTATATTTAAATAATATATAATATTAATAAATATATATTTAATATTACTTTATTTTTGTTGGTTGATGGCAGGTTTGGCTGAGCGCTCTCTCCACAGAGATGAAAAACACCCTGAAACATCATCTGTGTGAGTGTGTGAATGCTGGGAAGAAAGGAAACGTGGACCCCACACGCTTCCCTTCTCAGGTAACACACACACACACACACACACACACACACACACACACACACACACACACACACTTCAGAAACACCCATGAGTTTCTGCGGTTGAGCTGAAGTGACTGTGGACTGACTCTGTTTCCAGATCCTGTGCTTGGCGGAGCAGATCCAGTTCACAGCGGATGTGGAGAATGCCATCCGCCAGCAGAACCTCCATCAGCTGGAGCAGGAGCTCAGCGCCAAACTGGAGAACTACACCAGTGTAGACACCAACACGGACGACACTGCAGGTACAGTGTGTGTTTAAACCTCACCTTACTCAAATCTGATGAAAAGTGTTCAAACAACTTGAGGGAGAGTAAATGATGACAGAATTTTCATTTTTAAGTGAAGTATTCCTTTAATACAATTATGATTTTTTCACTTCTAACACTTCATGTGCTGGATTTGTGATTTTTCTGGATTTTTTGGTTGATATTGTGTCTCTATCAGTTAAAATAAACCTACCATAAAAATTATAGACATTTCTTTGTAAGTGGCGAACTTACAAAATCAGCAGGGGATCAAATAATTATTTCCCCCTCTATACATATATATATAGGAGACAATCTCATGGGTGCTTGGAAAAACACAATTTTCTCCATTAATTTTTAAGCAATCATAAAAAAATCGATCAAAATTTGGGAACCTCTGAAATTGGGTTCCGGCAGGTTCAGTTCTGAGACGTGGAAAACACCGGATCACGAGCTGATCTTGTGAGCAAAGTTCTCGCTTCACTTTGAAACATGCAGCACAAATAGACTATATAGTTTGATAAGAGCACAAAGCCAAATCACGCTTTCAATATTAGTTAGTTTGACAAATACTTTGCCAAAGCAATGGCGCAAACTTCAGAGAACTTTTATATTATTGTGAGAAGTTTACAAATATTTTCAGTTCATTGTGCCGCCACAGTCTCGGTAATTAATGGGAAAAACTATATATATATAATTTTGAGATTTTTGTCAGACATACATTTATTAATAAGGATCTCATATATATATATATATGTCTGACAAAAATCTCAAAATAATAATCATAATAATTGGCTTTATATTAAATAAATAGGCATCTATGCTATGTCCTCATTTTGATGTAGTAAATGTGTGTGTGTGGGTTTGTTCAAAGACACTGCTCTGTGTGTTTAATATCTTTAATGTGAACCTGAGGGTTTTTTTCCTCACTGCCTCTAATTCTCTGGCTGCATATTCACATCGTTTGCTAATCGTCAGATTAATCAAACAAATAAAGCGATGTGAACATCCATAAAGCTCTTTAGTCCGTTTATGAGCTCAGGGGTTTATTCACTGAATCTTCAATAAGACTCTCTATAAATTCAAGTAAATGGATCTTCTGACACTGTTAACAGTTATTATGGGGTAATTCTGCTTATAAGTCACTCAGGGAAAAACTGCTGCTGCTGATCCATCACAAACACTTCTAGCCTGTTCTTCATGTGCCTCTGTTTAACAACACCACCTCTGCTCCCAATCAAATCTGCACTTCAAGTGTGTGTGACTTCATTATTGCTGTCAGACGTCATTAGCGTCAGATTCTGAGTTTCTGATGGTTTTGTCCCGTAGAATCAAGAGTTCTGCAGCTGAAACTGAAGGCTCTGATCCTGGACGTGATCCACAACATCTCAGTGGTTCAGAGTCTGAGAGAGGCTCAGATTCACACCACTGACGACTGGATCTGGAAGAAACAGCTGCGATTCTACCTGAACTCAGACCAGTGCTGCTCCATACAGATGGTGGACGCTGAGTTCAGCTACACCTATGAGTATCAGGTGAGGGTCACATGATCAGCACAGACATGAGACACTGAGCCTGATTGTGATGCAAATGATTACCTTTTTAGCTAACTGTGATTTTGTATATGTACATTTCTGAAACGCTTAGACAGTTTCCTCTGATAACAGACTCTAAATTGTAATGTGGACTCATGCACTTTCTGTAAAGCTGCTTTAAAATGATGTGTATTGTGAAAAGCGCTGTACAAACACACGTGAAGTGAATTGAATGCACACCTGTAGACCTACACTGGACACATTACCATTACATAATAAGTGTCACAAGGGATGCTGGTTCAGTCTCACATGAAGGCTAGAGCCGAATCCTCAGGCTGACTCTCTGTCTCTCGCTTTCTTTCAGGGCAACGCTCCTAAACTGGTACACACACCTCTCACGGATAAGTGCTATCTGACTCTGACACAGGCCATGAATATGGGTTTGGGCGGGAACCCCTACGGCCCCGCGGGAACTGGCAAGACCGAGTCCGTCAAAGCCCTGGGAGGATTGTTTGGCAGACAAGTGCTGGTCTTCAACTGTGATGAGGTACACACACACACACACACACACTTACTGATTCAGTATTATATTGATGCTAGCAAATGAAACATTGCATTAATCTTCACGTTTCTGAGAATTGCCAGTGCTGGAAAAGTGAATCAGGCAACTCGACATCGGTGAAACAGGTTTGATGTGTGAAGCTGTGTGAACTCTGTGTGTATCAGGGTATAGATGTGAAGTCCATGGGGCGGATCTTCGTGGGCCTGGTGAAGTGTGGAGCGTGGGGCTGTTTTGATGAGTTCAATCGTCTGGAAGAGACCGTGCTCTCCGCCGTCTCCATGCAGATCCAGGCCATCCAGAACTCACTGAAGAACCACCGGACCTCCTGCCAGCTGCTCAATAAAGAGGTGCGACAGACACACGCCCTGTAGTGTAACACGGAGAGGTGCGGTGAAGTCATTATTACCAGAGCTTTTTTTCATTTGTCAAGTCAAGTCACATTTATTTATATAGAATAAACGCTTTTTACAATACACATTGGGCCCTATTTTATCGATCTGAAACGAAAGTATCAAACACGAAACGCAAGTAACTTTCTGAGTGGATCACGCAAATCTAAAATGGGTTGGTCTGTAGTAGCTTCATTACTCATAGGTGTGGTTTGGGCGTAACGTGAAATAAACCAATCAGAGCGTCATCTCACATTCCCTTTAAGAGCAGGCGCGCTTGTCAGGAGCAATTCACAGCCGAGGAGACCGACGTTCTCGTCAGGGCCGTAAAACACAGAGAAGTGACATTGGGGATGGAGAAACACACCCAAATTAGCTTCGGTTAAACAGGCATATAATAATTTGGGTAAATGTGTAAGCTAGATTTATGACTATTTTTCACATCTTCATGGACACAACAATTATTTCCCTCGTGTGTTAATATTTTTCCTTGTAATAATGTAGCCTATGATTTGCAAAAATGAAAACTGCTGCTTCTGTGTAGATGAGAGAATCAAAGTGTATGTGCACACGCTACATTATGGCCAAGCATGCGCCCTTAAAATAGCATTTGAATAACATGTGCAACTTTAGACGAGGTTTCTCCTGGTCAGTGGAGGAATTGTTTTCTGAAACTGCAAAATAGCACCAGGGAACGTTTGCGCCGGAACACGCCTCCTCTTTTCGCTGAACCGCCTCCAGGAGCGCAAGTTCATTCCCTAATTTACCAACGTGCGTCTGTGGAGGGAAAAGTCCGCTGTGCGCAGGTGCAAAATAGGAATGAAACACGTTGGTGTACAAAGTCAATTGCGCCGGGTGCGAGATAGGGCCCTTTGTTTCAATGCAGCTTTACAGAGATAACAGGAGAATAATGCAAAAAAGTTTGTTTCCAGAAGAAAATAGCGTCACAGTACAGCTTAAGTAAATTCAGTGATGGTTCATTTTTGTTTTAAAAAAGATATTAATTTAGTTCATTTATATATACTGTATATATATAGCCGCTCTGGAGTAAACCGTGATGTCATCGTCCAGCTCAGTTCAGCTCTTGTATAATAGTGTCAATGCAGGCAGATCAATAATATTGTTGAATATTAAATTACATTTTAAATTCGTCTCCTCTGGCCAATGAACGAACAGTGTTTGAACAATTAATACATTTTTTAAAGTCCTCGTGAACCGGAAGTTGCAAACGACTTTTCTCCAGTGTTGTGACGTATTTCCAAGTGAAAACTAGCGGTTTGAGGGGAGTGGTTAAGCATTTTCAACCCAAGCCATCAAACTGACATCATCAGAGAAGGAACGCCATTCCAGACCGGAAGTAACTTTTCAGATTTTGATTAAAGATTATCACGGCAAACAATTGTTTTCTGTGTATTAACTTGACCACAAGACTAGTAATTTGCGCTAATAAAGCAAATAGGGTCAATTTTGATTTCATGTCGACTTTAACAAACAAGTATTCATTACTTCAGTCATTACATTGTTTAAATTAATACATTTTTCGCTCACTGTGATTTTGTATATGTACATTTCTGAAACACTTAGACAGTTTCCTCTGATAACAGACTCTAAATTGTAATGTGGACAATGTCAGTAAAGATTACGGCGACTTTTACCTACAGTAAAAAGGTCTGGAAAAATGACCTCAGGTGATCCTGATCCCGTGCGGATAGACCCGCTGTAAATGTGTACATAAATATTCCGTCATTTCCTGTTTAAAAGTAGTTTTCCGCGGTTTTTCAAGTATGGAGACGCTTGAAAAAGCATCAGTTGCGTTCTAGACGCTGGAACGAGTCTGTGGCAAAACTCAAGTGTTTCACACACACCATTCAGATCAGAGAGAAGATCGACAGCACTTGTTAGAGGCACGAAACATCTTTTAGCGTTAGATAAGTGTCTATTACCAACACAATCCAATCTGAAGTTACTTAATACACCGTTCCACCGGACATAACTTGTGCACATGATATCAGGAAGCAGCGTAATACACACATGAGTGTGACGGCGGTGTGTAAAGCGAGTTACTCTCCCACTTCTGCTGGTGTTACTGAGATCTCTGATCCCGTGCGAATCGGCCATTAATATTACAGACGTCCTGTGGTAAAGTTACATCACTCCATCTACCCTAGTAAAGTTAATCCCTGTCTGAATAGGGCTATACACGCTTCAGTTCATGAGTCTGAGAGCGTCTGTGTGTGTTTTCAGGTGGAACTGGACCCAAACTCAGGCGTCTTTATTACTCTGAACCCAGCCGGTAAAGGATACGGAGGGCGGCAGAAGTTGCCGGATAATCTGAAGCAGCTTTTCCGACCGGTTGCCATGACGAGTCCTGATAACGAGCTCATCGCTGAGGTCATCCTGTATTCAGAGGGATTTAAGGAAGGAAAGGCACTTGGAAGAAAACTGGTCGCTATATTCAATCTGGCCAGGTAGAAGCTTGAGTGTTTGTGTAATATAACATATATATATATATATATATAAATAAATACCTTCATTCATCAAGGATGCATTAAATTGATCAAAAGTGACAGTAAAGACATTTATAATTCTATCCTCCTGGGACCCAGGAATAGACTTTTGACTTTTGACATTATATTTTAGTGTATTTCTCTGACACCGTACATGTCACATGTCACAGCCTGGGTGTCCCGTAAAGAGCACAATCAGGGCTTTCCAGAGATGCCAAATGTTTGGAGGTTTCACCATGAAAACAACTTCTCCTTGGGCTTTAAAAATGTCTGACATTGATTTAGTGATCAAATGTAGCACTCTCATGGAAATATGATAATATATTGTAATTATAATTTAAATCGGACTACTTTTCACATTGTATTTCATAATCCAACATCTCAGGAAAACGTTATGGGGTTTCAGATCAAAAACTCACTTTCTGTTCCAGAGCAGGGCATTGATTTCCTACATGTAGAGACATCAGGACTTACATCATGTTTATCAGGCATTATGGGAGACACAACAAGTGAATATGGAAATAAGTTATACATCAATATTCCTATGAAATATTAGACATTATTATTCAAATGTTGCTAATTATTACTCCAATTATTACACTTCTTCTTTCATTAAATGTTGCTTCAAGAACACACATTAGATACACTGTATAGATATATTGCATAGAATGGGAATATTAATTTCTGCCCATTTTACCCACATATTGCATAAAGTAAAATGGTGCATCAATTCATTCCGTTATATCTTTCATAACATAGTTGAGAATCATCTTTATAAACATTTTTGTTAAAATAAATCCTGAAACCTCAACATTTATTGATAATTAAAAAAATAAATCCCATTGTTTTTGCCTATGCATATCATTTCATGACATTTTATTTTTTAAACAACTGAGTCCTGGTGTCCACTACTGAGGACAGCATATGAATAAAATATCATTTTTCAAAAATGTTTTTTTAAACATTTGTTTCTTATGCTCTACACAATGTGATGACATGAAAAAAAACTAAATTCAAAACATATTTTTTTTCTGGGTCTCAGGAGGCTATCTAATAGATTGAAAAATAAAATGCGTCACGGTTTCCACAGAAAAATTAAGCAGCACGACTGTTTTCAACATTAACAATAATCATAAATGTTTCTTGATCATCAAATCATCATATTAGAATGATTTCTGAAGGATCATGTGACACTGAAGCTGATCAAATAAATGCAGCTTTCAAAGATATCAATTTGAACAGTAGCGTATATATAATTTATTTTAAATCTAATTATTTGATATTTATGTATGAATATAAATGCATGTGAATATGTGTGTGTGTGTGTGTGTTCAGAGAGCTGTTGACGCCTCAGCAACACTATGACTGGGGTCTGCGTGCGCTAAAGACGGTCCTGAAAGGCTGTGGGAGTTTACTGCAGTTACAGAGACTGAACAACAACCCCAGTAAGAGACTCTCACTGGAATCAATAATCACTTGATCAATAAACGGTCCATGTGTGTGTACTCTCCTCATGTGTGTCTGCAGTGAAGGAGAGCTGGTTCGTGGTTCAGGCTCTGAGGTTAAACACCATGTCAAAGTTGACGTTTGCCGATAGTTCTCGGTTTGATGCCCTGGTCAGAGACGTGTTTCCTGGAGTGGACTTTAAAGATGTGGAATACGAGACGCTCAAATCCGCCCTGCTGTCTGTGTATGAAGAGGCACGGCTGGAGATCATTCCCAGTCAGGTACCTGCCTATGCACCCTACCTAGGGCTCTATGAAATCTGTGTACCTGCCTATGCACCCTACCTAGGGCTCTATGAAATCTGTGTACATGCCTATGCACCCTACCTAGGGCTCTGAAATCTGTGTACATGCCTATGCACCCTACCTAGGGCTCTATGAAATCTGTGTACATGCCTATGCACCCTACCTAGGGCTCTGAAATCTGTGTACATGCCTATGCACCCTACCTAGGGCTCTATGAAATCTGTGTACATGCCTATGCACCCTACCTAGGGCTCTATGAAATCTGTGTTGTTATTTTTTTCTCCCCAAGTACCATTTTTGTTTCTCCCACATTTAGTTTTTTCCATGTCCATTTTTCAAGATTCCCCTTTTTTTTTTTTGTGTGTGTGTGTATTGCTTTTTCCCCTCTATATAATATTTCTGGTTTCCGTTTTAATGGTTCAATTGAAAAAAAAAAATTATCAATTTTGTCATACCCTTAATGACTTCTTTGACTTTCGTTTTCATTTAGTTTTACAAAAGCAAAAAATATTTTTAAAATAAATAATTATTATATTATTTATATAATATATATATATAATACACAGAAACCCAAAGGCCTTTATGACAACCTAAGTAAAAGTTTAGTTCAACTTGAAGAAATTACAACGGAAATCCAGAAATATTAAGATGAGGAATTAGGTAAAAGAAGAAAGAATATATATATATATGTCATGTACTTTGGCAAACATGTTTAATTGAAATAATGAAACATACTTTAACCATAGTTTATATACTTTATACTTCATATACATGCTTTATATACTTTAACCACAATTTATTAAAAGTTGAACAAAAACATTTTTTTTAGGGCCATATGAAATTCTACAATTATTTTTTCTTTTTCCATCTTAATATTTCTGGATTTCTTTCGTTATTTCTTCAAGTTGAGCCAAACTTTTACTTAGTTGGTGGTAAAGGCCTTTGAGTTGCTCTGTGTATTTCATGCTATTTTTCTGAACTGAGATGTTGAAATGCTGTTGACGAGACTCTCAGAGCGGCTCTGCAGAGTTCATGTCCTCGTATAGTGAGACAAACACCGCGAGCGTCACTCGTGCTTCAGTGTGTGTAGGAGATCAATCATGATTCAGTATTCACAGACACGAGTTCATATCGCAGTTTGATTCAGTGCACAGCCCTCCTGTTGATGTATTCATTCTAACTTTGGCAAAATCAGTGACATTCTGCGTTATACTGGACATTTTTATGACCGTTTTCAGTGATTCCATTCACGTTTACCACATATTGAAGTGTGTGTGTGTGTGTGTGTGTGTGTGTTCAATGATTCCATTCACGTTTTCCGCATCATAGAACTCCATCATGTTGAAGTGTGTGTGTGTGTGTGTGTGTGTGTGTGTGTGTGTGTTCAATGATTCAGTTCACGTTTTCCGCATCATAGAACTCCGTCATGTTGAAGTGTGTGTGTGTGTGTGTGTTCAATGATTCCGTTCACGTTTTCCGCATCATAGAACTCCGTCATGTTGAAGTGTGTATGTGTGTGTGTGTGTGTGTGTGTGTGTGTGTTCAATGATTCCGTTCACGTTTTCCGCATCATAGAACTCCGTCATGTTGAAGTGTGTGTGTGTGTGTGTGTGTGTGTGTGTGTGTGTGTGTTCAATGATTCCGTTCACGTTTTCCGCATCATAGAACTCCGTCATGTTGAAGTGTGTGTGTGTGTGTGTGTGTGTTCAATGATTCCGTTCACGTTTTCCGCATCATAGAACTCCGTCATGTTGAAGTGTGTGTGTGTGTGTGTGTTCAATGATTCAGTTCACGTTTTCCGCATCATAGAACTCTGTCATGTTGAAGTGTGTGTGTGTGTGTGTTCAATGATTCAGTTCACGTTTTCCGCATCATAGAACTCCGTCATGTTGATGTGTGTGTGTGTGTGTGTGTGTGTGTGTTCAATGATTCCGTTCACGTTTTCCGCATCATAGAACTCCATCATGTTGAAGTGTGTGTGTGTGTGTGTGTGTGTGTGTGTATGTGTGTGTTCAATGATTCAGTTCACGTTTTCCGCATCATAGAACTCCGTCATGTTGAAGTGTGTGTGTGTGTGTGTGTTCAATGGTTCCGTTCACGTTTTCCGCATCATAGAACTCCGTCATGTTGAAGTGTGTGTGTGTGTGTGTGTGTGTGTGTGTGTGTTCAATGATTCCGTTCACGTTTTCCGCATCATAGAACTCCGTCATGTTGAAGTGTGTATGTGTGTGTGTGTGTGTGTGTGTGTTCAATGATTCCGTTCACGTTTTCCGCATCATAGAACTCCGTCATGTTGAAGTGTGTGTGTGTGTGTGTGTGTGTGTTCTAGTGTTGTCACGATACCAAAATTATTGTTTCGATACCGATACCAAGTCAAGTATTGCGATTTCGATACTTTTTCGATACTTTTCCTGAAAAGGGAGAAACACTCTCAAATATCATTGCTGTGCTTTATTTTAAAACCGGGACAACATTCTAATCATATAACACACTAATAAATGAACATATGAACAGCAGATATATTAAACATTTGAACAAAATAAGAAATATCAAAATATAAAAACATAAGAGCTTTATCTTGATTCTGAACTTTGAATAAAAATATGAACAGCGATTATATTAAACAATGTTTAATATTGGTAACATATGATAAGCCTCATTGGTGATATTTGACATATGGGGAGAGAGTTGTGGAAGGCCTATACTTCATGTTAAACATTAATATATAGCAGCAAAGACAACGTCGGCAGTGTTGACGGCAAAATAGGCTACAGAATAATTCGTTCTGTATTGAGAGGTGCAATATTTGAAAATCGATAATATTTTTTTAAATTACATTTATATTGTATTTATGTCAAAACTTTCAAACATCAAAATGTCATTTATTAATATGTATTCGTGTCAAAATGACATAGAAACATCTTTTCCTATTCTATTTTGCCTGGGAACGCTTCCAACACGCTTGCGTGACGCATGAAAAATAGGCGTCGGTTCTATTTCTAGCATGCACGCGAGCTGCGCCCAGACGCGTGTTTCACGCAGGCAGTTAACATGGGAGCCGAAATAAAAACGGACACGACACGCAGCCAGTGTGTCGCCGGCCTTACAAATCTGGAACGCGGTCATTCTTATTAGAAGTATCGATACTAATAAATTAAGGAATCGTGACGTTTTTAATTTCCGAGTATCGCGATACTTTTGAAGTATCGGTACACCGTGCAACACTAGTGTGTTCAATGATTCCGTTCACGTTTTCCGCATCACAGAACTCCGTCATGTTGAAGTGTGTATGTGTGTGTGTGTGTGTGTGTGTGTGTGTTCAATGATTCCGTTCACGTTTTCCGCATCACAGAACTCCGTCATGTTGAAGTGTGTATGTGTGTGTGTGTGTGTGTGTGTGTTCAATGATTCCGTTCACGTTTTCCGCATCATAGAACTCCGTCATGTTGAAGTGTGTGTGTGTGTGTGTGTGTGTGTGTGTGTGTGTTCAATGATTTCGTTCATGTTTTCCACATCATATAACTCCGTCATGTTGAAGTGTGTGTGTGTGTGTGTGTGTGTGTAGGTAAAGAAGGCTCTGGAGCTGTACGAGCAGCTCCGGCAGAGGATGGGTGTGGTGGTGGTCGGGCCCAGCGGAGCGGGGAAGTCCACTCTGTGGAGGATGCTGCGGGCGGCGCTGGGTAAGATGGGCCGGGTGGTCAAACAGTACACCATGAACCCGAAAGCCATGCCACGCCAGCAGCTCCTGGGACACATCGACATGGACACGCGAGAGTGGTCCGACGGGGTGCTGACGTCCTCCGCACGACAGGTGGTGCGAGAGCCACAGGGTGAGGACTCATACACACACACACACCAAATACAGTAACACACCAAACAATACACACATTCAGGGAATGTTAAATACTAGGGCTGGGCAACGATTAATCGCATCATGTGTTTACATAATATACAGTGCTATGCATAAGTTTAGACACCCATGCTAAAGTTGACTAAAAAGAGGAATAAAAAATCATCTTTTGGAAACTGAACTTAATGCCTTAATTTAAAAAATTAGGAAAAATCCAACCTTTAAGGACACCAATTTTCTTTGTGAATGAATAATGTATTGTAAATAAATAAATGTTCTTCCTTAAAATACAGGGTGCATAAGTTAGTACATCCCTATGTTAAATTCCCATAGAGGCAGGCAGATTTTTATTTTTAAGTATTTTTTTTAATTTATTTTTTAGGATACTATGCATCCTGATAAAGTTCCCTTTGCCTTTGGAATTAAAATAGCCCCACATCATCACATAGCCTTCACCATACCTAGAGATTGGCATGGGGTACTTTCCATAAGATCATCTCTCAATGCAAATCAAACTAGCTATTAGGCTAACTGAAATAAAACCATGCCAATCTCTAGGTATGGTGAAGGCTATGTGATGATGTGGGGCTATTTTAATTCCAAAGGCCAAGGGAACTTTATCAGGATGCATAGTATCCTGGATCCATGAAGTAACTGGCCTTTAAAAATAAAAATCTGCCTGCCTCTATGGGAATTTAACATAGGGGTGTCCAAACTTATGCACCCTGTATTTTAAGGAAGAACATTTATTTATTTACGATACATTATTCATTCACAAAGAAAATTGGTGTCCTTAAAGGTTGGATTTTTCCAAATTTTTTTAATTAAGGCATTAAGTTCAGTTTCCAAAAGATGATTTTTTTATTCCTCTTTTTAGTCAACTTTGGTATGGGTGTCTAAACTTATGCATAGCACTGTATGTGTGTGTGCTGTGTATAATTATTTTGTATATATAAATACACACATATGCATTGTATTTGCATGTATATATATTTATACATTAATTTATATTATACATACATATTACATATATAAATAATAATTGTTCTTAAATATATACATGCATATGTGTGTATTTATATATACAAAATAATTAAACACAGCACACACACATATATTATGTAAACACAAACTTTTATTTTGAATGCGATTAATCTTTGCCCAGCACTAGTAAATACACATCAACATTGATAATGAACACTAAACACACACATTACGCTTTACCAAGACCAAACACACTCAGCAAACACCCAATACACACAGTTTTTCAGTTTTTTCCTGATGGTGCTCTCCATTCCTCTCTTTCTCTTGTTCAGAGGTGAGCTCATGGATTATATGCGATGGAGACATTGACCCGGAGTGGATTGAGTCATTGAACTCTGTGCTGGATGATAATCGCTTACTCACGATGCCCAGCGGTGAGAGGATTCAATTCGGCCCCAACGTCAACTTCCTGTTTGAGACCCACGACCTGAGCTGCGCCTCACCCGCCACCATCTCCCGCATGGGCATGATCTTCCTCAGGTAACACTTCAAAACCATAGACTGTGAAAAAACATGGACGTAGTGTGCGTAACGTCACCCGTATGTTTCTGAAGAGCATTTTTGAAGCCCAAAGTGGGCGGAGCCGGCCGTCGCCATCTTGGCAGCGCGTCACTCCTGGATAAACAAAAATGGGCCAAAGGCGGGATTAGCTGAGGTGACGTGACGCTAACATACAGCAGACAAACGGCTAGTAGTGACATCAGCGGCAATCCACCTGTCACTCAAGCGGCCACGCCCTTAGTTATGCAGAACTTTAAGGCTTAATATAATTTAAACGGATGAGTTATAAAAAAATTCAACCTCCTCACAGTCGTCATGAAGGGCAAAATTAGCTATATAGACCAAACCCACTTTTTGCACCAGGCTGTAAACATATCGTTTTCTGCTGTAAAGTTGGGCATTTTAACATGGGGGTCTATGGGATTGACTCTCTTTTGGAGCCGGTCTCTAGTGGCCAGTCGATGAACTGCAGTTTAAGTCACTTCTGTGTTGGATTCAAGAGAGAGACGTTCTAAACGCTGCACAGCTTCATCCAACCTAAATCAGCCAATCAGCTGTCAGTTTGCTCATGTACCGTCCCCAAAAAGCAGTCAATCATGTATGTCTATTTAAATATCACTGCAGTTTACATTTTACGTGTGTTACAGTGATGAAGACACTGACGTTGGCTCTCTCGTGAAGTCATGGCTGAAGAGGGAGGATGAAGACAACAGGATGAATCTGGAGAACTGGCTCAATGATTATTTCCACAGAGCTCTGGAATGGGTTCTCAAACAGGTGCCGTCCCGTCACACACACACACACACACACACACACTACTTTAACTCGTTCATGTTCACGGCATCATACACATCTCCATGTGTCTCTCTGCAGAGTGATTTTGTGGTGGACACCAGTCTGGTCGGGACGGTGCTGAACGGTTTGTCCCACCTGAGAGGGGTCAGAGAGAGAGGACAGTTTGTCGTTGGACTCATCCGTGGTTTGGGAGGAAACCTCGCGCTCAAATGCCACCAGGAGTTCGCCAAGGAGGTTAGAGTCGCCCTGATTCATGGGAAATGTAATTTCATGCCTGCTCAGCCGTATCACCTGTCATTAAGTTTAGGAGCCGCTCCCTTACATTAACGCGAGTCGTAATTTAAAACTTGAGTTTTAAAGAAGCAGCAGTGAAACTCTGATGTGATTCGCTCAGGGGTCGAAATCTACATTTTATGTTGTCCGCTCTTAAAGTCAGTCAAGGTTTCTTGCACCATAAAGAGTCATAATTTAGTTTTCATGGTCATTTTCCATCCTAGAAATAATCAGGTGGTTTTGTTACGGTACCTTAATGTTCTGAATGTGTTTAGGTTCTGAGTTGGGCCAGAGAAAGCCCTCCTGACCCCCGTAAGCCCCTGGACACGTACTACGACCCCGCGTCCGGCCGTCTGTGTGCGTATGAGCTGCAGCGAGGGGACGGTGTGTGTGAGGATGACCTCAGTAACCCACACAATCTCCCCGTCATACACACACCTGACATGCAGCGCGGACTCGACCTCTTCACCCCGTGGCTCTCGTCCAATCACAGGCAGCCGTTCCTGCTGGTGGGGCCGGAGGGTTGCGGGAAAGGGTATGACACACATTCACATTTACATGTTTTCATCACACTTTAATTAGTGTTTATATATACAAAAGAATTATACACAGTACACACACACATATATATTATGTAAACACAAGCTTTTATTTTGGATGTAATTAATCGTAATGTTAGTGAAACACACTGTCGAATCCTGCTTATACAAATACACATGCACAGAATGACAGATTGATTCATACGATGCTCTGTGTGTGTGTGTGTGTGTGTGTGTGTGTGTGTGTGTGTGTGTGTGTGTGTGTGTGTGTGTGTGTGTGTGTGTGTGTGTCAGGATGCTCCTGCGCTGTGCTTTCGCTCAGCTTCGCTCCACACAGGTGTCCGTTGTGCACTGCAGCGCTCAGACGTCCTCTCGTCACGTCCTGCAGAAACTCTCGCACATGTGTTTGATCATCAGCTCCAACACGGGACGCGTGTACCGTCCCAAAGACTGTGAGAGGCTAGTGCTCTACCTCAAAGACATCAACCTGCCCAAACCCGACAAGTGGGGCACCAGCAACATCATTGCCTTTCTGCAGCAGGTCGAATGCTACACCTTTTCTTTGTGTGCAAATCAAGGTTTCTTGCACCAAATCAGTTTTTCACAGTACTTTTTTTCTGCAGGTTTTGACATATCAGGGCTTCTATGATGAGAACCTGGAGTGGGTCGGGCTGGAGAACATTCAGATCGTGGCTTCGATGTCAGCAGGTGGCGCTGTGGGGCGGCACCCGCTCACGTCACGCTTCACCTCGATCGTGCGCATCTGCACCATTGAGTGAGTACTGATACACACACACACTTGCACATGTGCACTTAGATATCTAAATTATATGGACACTTTTTTCCACCACGGAATAAAATAAATAAAATAAAAGGTAATTTCTCACAATTCTCACACTTTTTTTTCCTCACAATTGCGAGTTTAGAGATCTTAGAAATGTTCCCTCTCAGAATTCCGAGTTGTCATCTTCCCATTCTGACTTTTTTCCCCTTGGAATTCTGAATTTACATATCACAATTCTTTGTTGTTGTTGTTTCTGCCATGGAATAAAAAAAAATTCAAGAGGTAATTGTGACTTTTTATCTCACAATTCTCACTTTTTTTCTCTCGAAATTGCAATTTTGAGATAAAAAGTCACAATCGCCTTTTTTATCTTTAAATAAGCTTTCATAAAATGGGGACATTGCATAGAGTTCCATTATTTTTATACTAAGTTAGCTAAGTTATAGTTATAGTTAACTAAGTTATAAATACTATAACCTCACCCTAACCCTAACAGACGACTTTCTGCATATATGAAGACATCCTCAAAAGGAAGTTTTGAGTGGTTTTGTGACGTCTATCACACTTTTGGGTACAAATTTGTCCCCAAAAATGTTTAAGAAGGCACACACACACACACGCACACACACACACACACACACTAATCCATCTCTCCTGTAGTTATCCAGACAGAGAGCAGCTGCAGACCATCTATAGCGCGTACCTGAAACCCGTGCTGCAGAGGACTCTGGGTAATGATCCAACCTGGAGCTCTGCAGGGAAGATCCACCAGCTCGCCGGCTCATTGGTGCAAGTGTACGAGCAGGTCAGATGTGACTGGGCATTTAAAAAGTGTCTGTGTTGATGTCATTGTGTAAATGTGATGTACAGAACCGTTCAAAAGTTGCATTTATTTGCTCAAAAAGTTTGACTGTTACAGTAAAAACAGTGAAATATTCTTACAGTTTAAAATAGCTGTTTTCTATTTGTTTTCTATATGTTAAAATGAAATGTATTCCTGTAATCATTTCTGAATTTTCAGCATCATTACTGTATGCTACTGTAAGTTTTGACTGGTGTGTGTTTGTGTTTTAGGTGAAGGCTAAATTCTCGGTGGATGATCACAGTCATTACCTGTTCACCCCGTGTTTGCTCACACAGTGGGTCCTGAATCTGCTGCGATACGACCTGAGTGCAGGTGAACTCAATACATTCATTAAACCAGCACTAATTCACTAACACGTCCCAAAACTGACACCTCAGTGTCCCCAGAAACATAGGAATAAAATAAGACATGGACTGAAACACTAGTGAAACGCATCACTGTCTACTACCTTCTGAGGCAGAACCCTAATTGACTGTATGCAAAGACCCGCCCCCTTTAGTTACTGTTGCTATGTGCAACAAGCCACGCCTCTCTCACGCCACACCATGTTCTCACACAGTGAAATATACATCGCGGAGGAGAGAGGACACTGACAACACACTGACAGACAGGACAGACCAGCTTACTTTTGATATGAAACAAAGTCTCAACTTTAAAATTTGGTCATTTTTTAAAGAAATGTAAACAATAAATAGTGTTTTGTGGCTCCTTTAATGTGTCTGACAGATCGCTGTAGAGTCTCAGTTAAAGCTGCTCGTGAACCGATCATCTCTTCCTTCTAGTTCATTTATAGCATCAAATAAACATGAATGAACTTCAGAAGGAGTGTTGTTTTAACTGTGGAAAGACGTCACACACCGTTTTTCAAGTTCAAATCCTCCAACGTTAATCTACTAACTTTCCTGACTGCTTTGTCGGACAAAAGTGGCGGATTCGGCAGGTGGTGGATTATGATTGGTCAGATCTCCTGTCAATCAAACTCAGAACCCTCAGAAGTGACTGATTTGTATTTTCAATGCATTTATTTATCATGGAATGAATGAACTGATAAAATGTAATGCAAAATTAGGCAGTTTGAATAAAAGCAACTGCCAAAATGCATAAATGTATAACTGTTGATACATTTGATCAGGATTGAATTAAATATAATATTTAAAATCAATTTATACTATTCACAGTGAATTTATGCTGCCTTAAATTGTGACCAAAATGACGTATCTTATAAGGCAGCATAATGTTTCATGCCTGTCTTTTGGAACAGTCTTCCTGTCAGAAGTACATCTATAGCCGCGTTTCCATTACCCTTCAAATTGCGCAAATTTAAATTGCGAATTGAAAATACGCCCAATGGAAACGCATTAATTTCGCAAAAACTCCCATTTATCTCAAAAAAGTGTTTACGCTCGCATGAGGAGGTTTATCAGGCAACTCAAAAAAGAAATATTTCGCAAAACTGCAATGGAAACAGTTTTAGCGCATTTCCAGGTCAGCTGACGTAGACGACGCGGTGTGTTTGGACAGAAGACGAGACAGAGTTCTTTATTAAACTCGAATTACGAAAAAAGAATTACAGGAATACTGGATTCTAAACCTCAAATAAATGCCACAATCAAGACCTCAAAGCAGAGATGAGGGAGAAACACCCAGAAACACCTCATATGTGCCGCTCACAAGTATAAGGGTTTCCGCGGGGCATTAAAAATCATTAAATGGATTTTGTGAAAATTAAGGCCTTAAATGGCATTAAAAAGCATACAATTTTAATCCTACAGGCATTAAAAATTTTGATCGTTTTGAAGAAAATGTTATATTATCAATTTATTTGAATATAGCCTTCATAATTAATCATTTTTATTTGCTGTCGCAAAATATGTACGTTAGTGTGATAAACACGCAGAACCAGTTTGGTAATGGCTTGCGGCCGGAGCTAAATTGCTGTCATGCGGAGGTGATGTGGGCATTTTGTCCCATTTTGCCATTAAAGAAGTATTTAAAATATAGATTAACTGTGAAATTATTACATTATAAAATGTATAAACTAATATAAACCTATAAAAATGTCAGTGTTTTTAATTGTGATTAATCACAGAAAAAATGTGTGATTAATCGAGTTAATTTTTTTAATCGATCGACAGCACTATAACATCCGTGGTTAGTCATGGGTCGTGTATGGCATTAAAAAAAAAAAAAAAGGCATTAAAAAAGGCATTAAAAGCATTAAATTTAATTTGAAGACACCTGCAGAAACCCTGAAGTAACTTATAAGGGTCGTCCCTCACCATTAATGATTGGATAACACACATACGTCTCCTTCCATTAATAATAACGGCCAGTGCAGTGGCTGGGATATAGTACATAAACCTCCCAACATCCGTCGCCATGATTTTTGGAATAACTTATCGCGACAGGAAAAAATGAAGTTTTAGTCGCATAACATCGGTTAATGGAAACACCGTCATTTCGCAATTGTTTTTTGTCGACATTTAGAAAAAATCGCAAACGTTTTGTGCAAATCTGTAATGGAAACGCGCCTATATGCTCTAAAATGTTGTCTAGGTCAGCAGCTGACTAGCTTTTAGAGCCATTAGCCTATTTAGTGACTTTTATTTCACACGTTGACTTGCTAAAAGGTGTTTGGATTTGGGTGCACTGGTTATAATGAGCTTAATTCATGAACAATAGAAGCCTGTGAGGGTCTTAGCATGTGTGTGTGTGTGTGTGTTTGTGTGCACAGGTAAATCCGCTGTAGATTCAGTCCTCGAGGTGGTGGCGTATGAAGCCCGCCGTCTGTTCAGGGACCGGATCGTGTCCTCTAAAGATATCAGTGTGTTCGATAACATCCTGTCCTCCGTCATCAGGGGCGACTGGGGCTCGGACACGCTTGACAACATGACAGGTCACACACTCACACTCATTCAGTTGATCGAAAGCCACAGTAAAGACATTTATAATGTCACAAAATAAGTCCACGCTTATAATGAACTATAGTTTGAAGTATGAGCATACACGCATGACTTATAAGTAATTATTAAAATAATATAAATGTAACTATAACTGTTCTTATAATGCAGTATAGGCCTTAATGAGTCTTTATAAATATATTTGTAGAATAGTGATACTTATAAATAAGTATAAATGGAGCTATAATTCATAATAAGCATGAACTTCATAGAAAGTGTTACCATCATTTTTTATTTCTTCAAATAATTGCTGTTCTTTTGAACTTCTATTTATGAAAGAATCCCGAAAACACAAAAATATGAAGCAGCACAACTGTTCTCAACACTGATAATAATCATGTGTTCCTTGAGTATCAAATCATCATATTAGAATGATCATGTGACACTGAAGACTGGAGTAATGATGCTGAAAATTCAGCTTTGATCACAGGAATAAATTACACTTTTCTGTATATTCACATAGAAAACCGTTATTCTAAATTATACTAATATTTCACTGTTTTTACTGTATTTTAGCCCTGGTGAGCATAATTGACTTCTTTCAAAAACATTATAAAATCATACCAACCCCAAACTTTTGAATGGTAGTGTATTAGAGAAACTTTAAGGTGGAATTTTCCGCCTTCAAAAATAAACTACTGATTATTTGGAATAAATTACAACTTATTCACATAGAAAACTATGGAAGCTTGTTTCCGCCACAAAATAAAACATTTTAAAAGATAACTGTGACTTTTTATCTCACAATTGCGAGTTTACATCTCGCAATTCTGACTTTATTTCTCAGAATTGCGAGATATAAAGTCAGAATTGCGTGAAATAAAAGTCGCAATTGCGTGTTATAAAGTCAGAATTCGGACTTTTTTTCTCGCAATTGTGAGTTTATATCTCGCAATTCTGACATCTTTTCTCAGAATTGTGAGATATAAAGTCCAATTCTAAGGAAAAAAATTACGGACTTTTTTTTTATTAAATTTTTTTTACCTCAGAATAGTTTATATCTCACAATTCTGACTTTATAACCTGCAATTGCGACTTTATATTATGCAATTCTGACTTTATATCTCGCAATTGCGACTTTATTTCTCAGAATTGCGACTTTATATCTTCCAATTGCGGCTTTATATCTCAGAATTGCGACTTTATATCTCAGAATTGCGACTTTATATCTCAGAATTGCGACTTTATATCTCAGAATTGCGACTTTATTTCTCAGAATTGCGACTTTATATCTCAGAATTGCGACTTTATATCTCAGAATTGCGACTTTATATCTCAGAATTGCGACTTTATTTCTCAGAATTGCGACTTTATATCTCGCAATTGCGGCTTTATTTCTCAGAATTGCGACTTTATATCTCAGAATTGCGACTTTATATCTCAGAATTGCGACTTTATTTCTCAGAATTGCGACTTTATATCTCAGAATTGCGACTTTATTTCTCAGAATTGCGACTTTATTTCTCAGAATTGCGACTTTATATCTCAGAATTAAGACTTTATATCTCAGAATTGCGACTTTATTTCTCAGAATTGCGACTTTATATCTCGCAATTGCGGCTTTATTTCTCAGAATTGCGACTTTATTTCTCAGAATTGCGACTTTATTTCTCAGAATTGCGACTTTATATCTCAGAATTGTGACTTTATTTCTCAGAATTGCGACTTTATATCTCGCAATTGCGACTTTATATCTCAGAATTGCGACTTTATATCTCAGAATTGCGACTTTATTTCTCAGAATTGCGACTTTTATTTCTCAGAATTGCGACTTTATATCTCAGAATTGCGACTTTATATCTCAGAATTGCGACTTTATTTATCAGAATTGCGACTTTATTTCTCAGAATTGCGACTTTATTTCTCAGAATTGCGACTTTATATCTCAGAATTGCGACTTTATATCTCAGAATTGCGACTTTATATCTCAGAATTGCGACTTTATTTCTCAGAATTGCGACTTTATTTCTCAGAATTGCGACTTTATATCTCAGAATTGCGACTTTATTTCTCAGAATTGCGACTTTATATCTCAGAATTGCGACTTTATTTCTCAGAATTGCGACTTTATATCTCGCAATTGCGACTTTATATCTCAGAATTGCGACTTTATTTCTCAGAATTGCGACTTTATTTCTCAGAATTGCGACTTTATTTCTCAGAATTCTGACTTCATATCTCGCAATTGTGAGAGAAAAAAAGTCAGAATTGTGAGATAAAAAGTCGCAATTATTATTATTTATTTATTATTCAGTGGCGGAAACAAGCTTCCATAGAAAACAGTTCTTTCAAATTGTAATAATATTTCACATTCTCACCATTTGTCCTTATTTTTGATCAAATACATGAAGCCTGGATTGTTCATTTGTGTGTTGTTCTACCACAGATACGTACTTCGTCACATGGGCGGCGTCTCATGAGGCTCGTTCCCCTGGTCAGCCTCTCCCGCCGCACGGCAAACCACTCGGGCGTCTCAGCGCCAGTGACCTCAGAGAGGTCATACACAAGGTAAGAGAGGAAATCTAATTATTACACATATTCATAGTCAGTTCTTCCAGTTTTTCACGATTTGAGTGCATTATCTCGGTAACACTGGAATGAGCAATACAGTATTTTTTAATCTTCCTTAATGTTAGTTAATAAATACAACCTTTGATTTTAATAACCTATTAGTAAATGTTGAGATTAATATGAACTAAGATTCATAAATGCTTTCGAAGTATTGTTCATTCTTAGTTCATGTTAACTAATGTCAACTAATGAACCTTATTGTTAAGTGTCACCATGCACTCAAATTATTATGATGTAAATATGATTTTTAATGAGATTTGTTTTGAGCGCATGATCTTGTTTTGTGTGTCGTCAGGGAATAGTTCTGTACGGTCGTGATAACCGTGAGCTGGACATCCTGTTGTTTCCAGAGGTTCTGGACTACATGTCTCGAGTGGACCGTGTGCTGAGCTCTCCGGGCGGGTCGCTGCTGCTCGCGGGTCGTAGCGGCGTCGGCCGGCGCACGGCTACATGTGTGGTCAGCCACATGCACGGGGCGTCTCTCTTCACTCCTAAAATCTCACGCTCCTACTCGCTCAAACACTTCAAATCTGACCTGAAAACTGTAAGTCTCAGTCCATGCCGACTCTCTGCTAGCCACATTTACGTTTACATTTAGCCATTTAGCAGACGCTTTTGTCCAAAGCGACTTACAAATGAGGACTAAAGCAAGCGAGTCATCGTGAAGAGGCAAAAACAACGCAAGAAGTGCTCAAAATACAAACTTATAAGTAGCATAAGCCAATTAATAGCACATGACATCATTCAATCTCTCTCTCTCTCTCTCTCTCTCTCTGTCTCTCTCTCTCTCTCTCTCTCTCTCTCTCTCTCTCTCTCTCTCTCTCTCTCTCTCTCTCACTCTCTCTCTCAAATTCAAATTCAAATGAGCTTTATTGGCATGACTTGTACAGTCATGTTGTAATTGGCCATTACATAAGCAATGAACAAATAATCAATAAAGCAATCAGTAAACAAATGCATGAATACATTTATATATACAAGAAAAAAAGCTTTTGTACATCTGAACCCACATTCAGACATGATAAGAACAGTTGTGAGTTTAGTTGTGTCTCTCTCTCTCTCTCTCTCTCTCTCTCTCTCTCTCTCTCTCTCTCTCTCTCTCTCTCTCTCTCTCTCTCTCTCTCTCTCTCTCTCTCTCTCTGCAGGTCATGCAGTCGGCCGTTGTGGACGGTCAGCAGGTCGTTTTGTTGTTAGAAGATCATCAGTTTGTTCATCCGTCCTTCCTGGAGATGGTCAATAGTCTGTTGTCATCAGGTCAGTTCAAACCTCACTGTGTGTTGCCTAACAATATCATTCCATACGAAACTTTGGTACACACAGTATCATTACTGAAGGATATTTTATGTTGGTAACAGGTGAAGTTCCAGGCTTGTACTCTACTGAAGAGTTGGAGCCTCTACTGTCATCTCTGAAAGATCAGGCGTCGCAGGACGGATTTACCGGGCCGGTCCTCAACTATTTCTCCCAACGTAAGGACAAACACACACACACACACACACACACACACACACACACACACACACACACACACACACACAATTGTCTCACATTTTGCTTTTCTGTGTTGATGCATTTCACATTGCAACATCACCAATATGTCACTTTAGTTAAAAGCAAATATAAATCAAATGCATACATGTAAATGTTTAGGTGGGTGACATCAGCTATATATTATTCTTTACTAATTCAATACATTTTATAATTCTGATAAAGATTTTATTTATTTATTTTATTTATTTATTACATTTGATCAAGTTACTAAAAATAGTTTGTTTACATTTTATTTAATTTGATTATTTTATACCTTGTAGGGCCGCACGATATTGAAGAAAAATGCGATATTCGATATGCGATACGATAATGCTTAAAGTGTGTAAAATAAACGAATTATCTAATTATAAATTATCTTTAAAATATATTTGAAGTGATATAACCTTACATCCGTGTTTCACATTCTTTATGTGACGAGAAAACATCCCTACAACTTCTGGAAGTGAACATCAGTGTTTTAGTGTGGTTAAGAAGTGTTATTTTAACATCAGTGGGCTTTAGGGGTTCAGGTTATCCTACATTAGGGTTATTAAACTACAGAAACTGAATAATCAAATGTAAAAATAAAACACTTCTTAGTTTTCACTGTATAATTAAATATATCCTGATTCTTATTAAAGCTACAGAAGTTATTCAGCCAAGAGTGAGTGATTTTCTCTTCATCTTTAGTTCATGACCCCAGTTATTGCAAGCCGTTGCGATATGCATATTGCGATATATATACATTTGCGATATTCCGATAATTTCGATATATTGTGCCGCCCTACGAATGCACTTTGGAAAAAAATGTGTCTGCTAAATACATAAATGTAAATGTTTGTGTGTTAATGTTGTTTTTTTTCTCAAAAAAAAAAAAAGTTTCAATAAATGTCAGTAGACTTTACTGTAACTCATATTTTGTACTTGCTACTGCTAGTGCTCTCATCCTACAGAACATGTTATTGGACAAACATTTGCATACAAATGGAAGATGTTTCTGGAGAGAAAGACTAAAGTATATTTTAAATGTGTAAATCTGCTAAAGGTTTTTGTCTTTCCAGTGACCACAATACTAATAACAAGCCACAAAACTAATACTATCAGCTTGTGTGTGTGTGTGTATGTGTGTACTTTGTGAGTATTGTTATTATCACTAACTAAAACTATTAGAAAATTCGCAACTATTCGCAACTAACTGAAATAACTAAAATAAGTTGAAGGATTAAAACGACTAAAACTAAAATTGAAATAACAGTATATAAAAGCTATTTCAAAATCTGAATAAACACTATGATAGGACATAAATCAGTGTGTTGTGTGTGTGTGTTTGTGCAGGCGTTCAGCAGAACCTCCACGTGGTGTTGATCATGGACTGCACTAACGAGCACTTCACCATTAACTGCGAGAGTAACCCCGCCCTCTACAGGAAGTGCTCCGTGCAGTGGATGCAGGGCTGGTCCGACAGCAGCATGAAGAAGGTCAACATCTGTCACATCTGTGTTCTTTCGTTCGGTTAGGTGCCGTCTCTCTGGTCATGTGACTCTTCTTTTTTTAGATCCCAGAGATGTTGCTGTCGAGGATGGAAGGAGAAGACGAGAAAAATGAAGAAAAACAGAAGAAGAAGAAGAAATCTGGTATGTTGTTGAAGAAGAGCGAGTGTACGTGGATGGAGGCGATCATTCCCTCGCACTTTGTAACACACCTTTCCCTCTCGTTTCAAAATGACCCGAAGCCTTAAAATTATACTTCTTTTTTTTCTTTTTTTTTTAGAAAGCTCATTTTATTTCATTTTGATAAGATTTTTTCCATTTTTTTTATGCAATTTTTTTTGGGAGATTTTTGTTATTTTTTATTTGATTTACCTTTTAATTACTAGATTTGATCAACACATAATAAATAAATAGTAATTTAAGCACATTCCACACATTCTTTCAACTTAAATTCACAATAACTCTCAATTTCACACATAATCCTTTTAATTCAGCTCTAAATGTCTTACACTGGGTGTCTTTGCGACCTCTTGTGGGGAAAAAAATTAAATAACATAATATTTCATGACTCTAGCCACTAGAGGTCCTTATAGCTCTAGTCTATATGGAGCAAATGAGCTGTTCCACTGGGTCCTAAAGTCAGTTTCTCTTCAGTATGCATTCAGATACACATGTAGACATTATACAATACTTTTTTGGGGTAAAGTTTTAGCATTTTTAGTTCGAATTTGGAGCATTTTTAGGTTTTTCTATGTGTACAAATGTGTGTGTATACATTTTTTTTTTTTGTGTGTATTCGTGGTTCAAGTCCTAGGGTCTTAACTCCTCTGATGAACACTACATTTTTTACGTTATTTTCGGGTCAATATCACCCGAGGGAAGGATGAGTGTTCTCAAACGGCTCTCTGATTGGTTGCCTTTCAGCATCCGTGCACGCAGAGCTCTATCGGTCCTTCCTGGCGATCCACGAGTCGTGTC